>NC_077239.1:44419275-44726061 GCF_947179165.1 Solanum dulcamara | reverse complement strand
GATGAACTGGATAAAGAGTAAATAATGGGTATGTGAAACTCTCTCTTGGCATGTTTTTGACATAGGTATGTAAAGCCTATCTTTTCTCTTCCTTTTTGGCATGTCTTAGATGTAGGCTATGGATGATGAAAACTTTGGGGAAACTTCACTCTTAGGTTCTGAATATGACTTCAGGACTCTTTATCACTTCTGGATGTTAAGACTTTTAAAGTAGTTAAACTCCTACTTCTCGAGTCTTCTATATGATTGTATAACGATTGATTCGACTAAGCTCTCTTTTGTAAAAAAGGAAAGGCTCTGAGATAACCAACGCTCTGAATGCTATAGGATATTTTATATTGGTATATGTCTAAGATTTCCAAAACTCCCTTTTACCTAGTCCTTAGTGACATTTAGAGGGTATACGTCAGATACTTTCTGCCCTGATATCCAGGGATGATTCACCTGATGACTTCATTGAGTCTCCTATAATGATTTAAACTATGTTTTGTTTCTCACTACTCTACTCGTGTATACTATAACAAATCTTTCATCGCGCCCGGGCCGGGAATAGTAATCTTGCACAATTCCACTGTATTATTCATCGCGCCCTCACTAGAGGGCTAGGTATGTATGTATATATATGATGATGTGATGATGTTTTTTAATAAGGAGGTGATGGTACTACAAATATGATTAACCGGATCCCTGATAGGGCCGGCTATATTAAAAATTTAAGCATGCCTGATTTTACTTTTCTAGGTACAGGTTTCTTTTTTGATATTTTATCCCCTACTTCTCTATTTCAGATATGCCTCTAGTCGTATTGTGTTATGTTTTACATACTCAGTACATATGTCATATTGACCCCCCTTTTCTCGGGGGTGAGGGGGCTGTGTTTCATTTCTGCAAGTACAGGTACAGGTTTTGGGATTCCTTCATTTAAAATCCTGCTCAACTTAGCTGGAAGAGGCTCCATTGTATCAGAGCCTAGTTTTTGGCATTGGCCGTTGATGTATAGTTTTGTTTTGTTATTTAGGGGTACGGCGGGGGCCCTGTCCCACCATATGTTATCATTGATATTGTTAGAAGTCTGCAAACATGTATATGCGGGTTTTGGATATCAATTTGATTCAGCTAGGTCTACATGATGTATGGTATATGTTATTATATTATGGCAGCCTTGTCGGCTTGCATGCCCTTTCATGTTATGATACAAATGAAAGGGGCTACAGGTTTATGAAAATATTATCGCCCAATGGGGCTCTGTTATATGATATTATTTTATTTACAGTTCAGTTTGACCACAACTGATAGTTATGTATACGGGGAGTCCAGGTCGGACCCCAGTTATGGCCTACGGGGCTGGGTCGTGATAGAAGTGGTATTAGAGCGGTTCGTCCTTGGATTGTCTGCCGACCGTGTCTAGTAGAGTCTTGATTATCGATGTGTTGCGCACCACATCTATGAATAGGAGGCTACAGGACATTTAGGATGTTACCTTTTTTTCACATCTGAGATCATGCTTTAGATCTGAGTCATAGGAAAATTCTCTATACTAACCTTTTATCTTAACAGAAGGACGACACCAATAGAAGGAGGTAATTGACGATGTGGGAAGTTACAAAGCAAGCAGGTAAGTAAAGTAAAGGCAAGAAAGATATCTGTTGAGAAAAGTATTGAAATGTGATTGAAATCTAAAGTCGGAAACTGAAGGGAAAAGTAGACGAGAAAATACAACAGATGCAGGTTAAAGTTGGACATATGAGGTAAGTCCAGTATTTTTATATTATTGTTAATATTGAAAGCCCCGTGTGGCTGTGGTATAAGATGATATTGAAATCCCTGTGCGGCTGTGATAGGATATGAATATATATAGGTGTTGGCCCTGTGAGGCATTGTTGGTATTTTCTACGTGCAGGTTGTGGGATAGTAAGAAGCGTAGAGGAAACTCTGCCAAAATTTTCCTAGAACAAGGAAAAAGGAATAAAACATAGTTTTATAACATGTCTTAGAAATTGATACTGAGTACTCATATTATGCCAAGTTAAAGCTATAAGAGGTACTCTTCATGTCGTCAATAAGGGATACCCTTTTTACTTGGGGAAGTTTATTTTGGAGAAACAAAAGTCTGTCTGAGCAATACAGTTTAGACCACAGTATCTGCTGCCGTAATTGTGCTGTAGGAAAAAAAAAGAAGCTCAGGTTGAAAGGTAAAATGTACAGTAATTGAGCTTCACTCATTTTTGAAAATACCAAGACCCCGACTCCTATTGTAAATTAGATGAGTTGTTCATAACTCGAGGATAAACTCGGAATGAGACCAGGTAGGTCATGTATTGAAAGAAGTACTATGATGTTTCAGAGATTCTGGTTTCTTCCAACAATGGTTGGAAAATGAGTTACGATAACAGTTTATAGTTCTCCATCGACTAATTGAGGAAAGAGCTTCGGACAGAAGTACCTCAAAGAGATGTCAGGAACTGAATGTGAGTGCAAACTAAAAAAGGGATATGTAAGTATGAATTGAATGGTGTGATACAATTATATAGGGATAAAGTAGGACCACTAGGAAGGCGCACTTAGTATACGTTGACTAAGTTAAAAGCCTGCGTTGACTATGCAGTAAGAGCATAGAGTTTAAGATACAAAGAAATGACACATGTACACAACGTCACCCCAAAAATAGTGGAACCCTTAAGGGATGAGGATGGTAAACTTAAGGAATAATTGGTGTAACCTAGATTCACCCTAAGGAATAAAAGGCGTAGCTTCCATTTATCTCAAGAAACAAAGGATATAGGTTGGGAAAGCCACTACTCCAAGAGAAGATGGGACAATGAATGCCGGAATACAAATGTTGCCTAGTTAAAAGAAAATTTAGAACGGCTAAAAGTGTATATTAACTTTTTATAAAGACAAGTAGAATGTGGCCTCGGAAGAGTTGTTCCATGGGTCCCATTACTCAAGTACAAATTAATAGATGAGGTGTCATACTATGTATGAAAAAGGTTCTCGATGCTTTGTAATTTAGCCAAGGTTCCATACATGGATAATCAGGTTGGCAAAAAAAAATGTAGACGGACGGGGATGTGATACAGTACCAAGTAGACTGAGGAAGGAGACTGGACGAATTTGAAACTGGCATAGAGACATAGAACAAGCTATAAGCGGATAAAGGTATAAGTACCCTCTAAAAGAGGGAAGCAAGTGAGAGAACTGCAAGGGTATGATGGAGGCAATTGATATGACAACATGCTTAAGATGGATGGTTAAACTTCAATAAGATCCCTTGCTGAACAAAACTATAAAGATCTAGAAGCCACCAGTAATTGGATAGAAGTCAGAATGGTATCTAAGACAGTGTTAAGAAGTTTTGATGAGACCTTGAATGGTATAACACTAGATATGGGTGCGTATAAAAGCAAAAGAATATAGCAATGAAAGGATATCGAATAACACAAGGGACACTATAAAAGATAATGACAACATGCTAGACCAAAAGCCAAAATGCTAGCTATAGAGTTGGTCGCAAATAATGTTACGATAGATTATAACCAAGGACAAAAGAGTAGAAAGCCTCATGTGGTAGAAAATGAGAAGAACACAGAGTGAATAGGGGAAAGGAAAGAAGTGTGACAAGGTGAGACCAAGCGAGATGACGCTAGGATATTTCTCAGGTTAAGTTGAGCACCTTCTCACAGTTTCATAAAGGTAAAGGAAGACACGAGATAACAACAATAAAGTGTTACCAGCTGGGGTAAGGAAAGTGTAAAATGGTTTAAGTAAGACGGGCAGAACTAGCTGGTTACTACAAGATGGCGAGCTCATATGCCAAACTTCTTTGGGATTATGCCAGCTAATGACAGACAGAACTCAAAGCGTCTATAAAGGTTACTATATGAATGAACTTTAGCGCTACTCAGTAGCCAACCCTAATGAATGGGTACGTATAGAGAGGGGTAAATACAATAGGAGAAGTTAAATCGAAATGACATGGTCATAATTGAACTAAAGGTCTACCCCGATACAAGTTACAAGATAATAAAGGAAAGGACAAGGCAAAACATAAAGACTCGCGAGACAATGCTGAGGTAAATCTGGAGCTAAGTTGAGTGTCCCGCACATTATTTCAAGGACTATAATGAAATGCAACATGAAGACTTCCCGGGGGGGTCACCCATCCCAGTATTACTCTTGCCCTAGCATGCTTAACTTTGAAATTCTGGTGGAATTTAGGGCGTTAGGGCTGGTATGATCGCGCAAGGTAGAATAATCTGAACTAATGACGGAGAAATGACATAGGATTATGTACCCCAGGTACTATAAGTTACGTTAAGGGAATTGTAAAAAAGGCTAAGGAAAATTAGCAGGATTAGCTAATTACGAACTAATAATGCACTTGAATGCCACAATCCCTCAACATGGTACCAGTTAATGTCATTTATGGAAGGCAGGAAGTAATACACGAGGTCGAGGATTCCACAATATAACCTGGTCTATAAGACTCACTTCACACTCCAGCACCAGATGACTCTAGAGGGAATGTTTCCTGTGGATTAACGATATTAGCCCCTGATCCTTTGATCAAAGGCTACCTACTCAGTCGAGAAGGACTATACGAGGCTAAGAATTCCCAAATTATCAATGTCATTACGCACCTATTCTATACTCTTCAAGAGTAGGGTGCTATATGGATTTTTGCGAGTAGGCTAACGAATCAACCTATTTGTTTTCAATCAAGACCACCTATGCAGCTGAAACTAAGTGAAGTTATAGGACAAGGAGGTAGTAAGACTCTATGAGGGTTCCCCAACTAATATCTTAGATAGAGGAACTTCAATTGTAATTAACGTCTGTAGATCAGTCCAAGAAGAGATCAGGACTACAGGTAGGTCTTAGTACCACATTTTTCCCTCGAGCTACTAAACAGACTAAGCATATTATCAAACGCTAGAAGATATATTGCAAGCCTATATGGTTGGTTTTAAGAGTAACTGGGACGATCGTCTACCACTTATTGAGATTGCCTATAAGAATGGCTACCATTCCAGTGTCCAGGTGACCCCATACAAGACTGGTGGGGCAAGACGTATAAGTCCCCTATGGGTTGAGTCAATGTTAGAAAAACTAAGTTGGTAATCTAAACATGATTAAGCAAGCTATTGACTAACAACCTAGAGTCGGTAGAAGTGATATGTAGATAATCAACATCAACAGTCAGAGTTCAAATTAATGGTTAAGCATTCTTGACAGGGTCACCTAGGAAGGGAGTAATAAGATTCGGCGAGAAAAGGAAACTTAGCCCAAAATATATCGAACCTTATTAAGTTACTTGTAAGATGGGAAAAATTGCCTGTAAGTTGATCTTACCATCTGATTACGAAACTATACACCTAATACATCTGATATGGATACTTCACAATATATTGGTGATCCACCCAGAGTATGTCCCATAGGTGATGTACATGAAATTGTATCCTGTGAGGAACAACCTATAACTGTCATAGAACGGAAAATTATAATGTTGAAAATAAGGACGTGACTTTCGTCAAAGTACTATGGCAAAATAAAAACTAGAAAGAGGATGACCTGGGAAGCTGAAGAGAACATAAAACACAAATATTCACATTTATTCTCAATGTCTACAATTAATCCCAACTCCTGAAACTCGTATATTAAGTACTTAGATGGGAGTATGTGCTATGGCAATAACAAAGAATATCCCTATACTCTGTATAAAATTCTAAGGGAAGTTTTTTATAACATTTGGGGACGAATGTTCTAAAGGAGGGAATGATGTTACACCCCACACTTTTGAGCCTTGAAATATGTTCCTAGTCTTTTTGAAAGTTTCCATAAGACCCCCACTGTCCACACACCTCAAACAACTCTAACGAAAGAAGAATGCGATACACTGTGATAGGGAAGGTTGGAAATAGAGTCGTGAGAATCCGGAATGGGTTGGAGGACAAGAAATGAGTCGTAGGACTTGATTTACCTACATAATCTACTAATTTAGAAGTCGTATACACTTGAGCTACATAAGGACATACTAAGCTTACGTAGCATGGATTACATAGGCTCTTAAAATAGGATGAGATTATAAACCCACGGGAAAGGGAACAAGATGACACGAGGCAGCCAATAAGAGAGTGACATGTGGCAGCACCTCAAGCAAGGAGTTGACCCACCAACTGCTTGGGGGTGGGGGTGGACCCCACTGCCATATGGCAGCCCCTAAGTGGTTGCATAGTTACGGTGGTCCAATAAGGGTTGGACACGTGTCACCCTTAGAGGATGACATGTGTCACCTCCTAACCCACCCTACATATGTATGTATTGTGACTAAGAACTTCAAATCTTAGCCAAAACTTCAGCAGCCAAAGAAAAGGAAAAATGTGAAAGAGCAAAAAAAAAAGGCAGCCATGGTTTTGAGAAATTAAAGCTAAGTTCTTCAATTTTCCTCCGTGAATTAATTATCTACGGTGTTACTCAACCACATGGAGATGTTTATATGTATATTACAATATTTACAGAGTTATTCCTTCAGTTTTACACCTAGAAAAGTAAGAAACAAGAGGAGAAAAACGTTGGAGGGAAAGAAGAGGAGCTACGGGTTTGGAGGCTGCCAAGGTAAGCCTCCGAGTTTCATTCCATGAAATTATTACTTGAGGTGTACCAAGGCTATATAATGGTGTTTGATAACATAAATACTCACTTTGGGGTAGTGGAGAAGTAACACCAATAGCCCGCTCAATTTCAACACGGTTGGAGAAGTTCTGAGTTGCAATTTGGCAGTTTTGGCCAAATTTGGGTAAGGTAAGGTTTCTCCGTTAAATTTGGAATTTATGGTGTTGTTATAGAGTTTAATATAGTCCTTTTTTGTTTCTATAAACATGAAAATGGGATAGGAATGCTTGGCGTTGGAGATAATCCAAATTGTAGTCGTTATAGTTGAATTGTCGTCGAAGTAAAGTGTTGTTCGTGTGAGGTGCTACTTCAGGGTTGTGGTGTGTTGTTGCAGGGAATAAATGTCTTCTAAAAGGGGTATGTGTTCTTTTGGTTGAATCCACATGACCCCTCATTTCGTATAAGTAAAGATTCTACAAAATAAAAGTTAGACACCCTATTTTGGTATCGTAGCTCTGAACGAGTCATTTGGAGTTTATGTTGTATATTGTCGATGTGAAATGCTTAAAAATATGTTGCAGGTTGTTGTTGGTTGGCTGTAGGTATTAGTAGTAGAATTGGAAATTCGGATATGGCACATTATAGGGGAGGTGCTGCCCGATTTTCGTAAACTCTTTAACTAGTTAAGAAACTAGTCGAGAAAGCAAACGAAGGGTTGAGTTCTATGAATACGTATGTTTAGCCTAAGGTGATGGAAAGACAAGGGTTGTTAATACTTGTATTGCTTTTATGTTACTTAGGTTTAAAGGACAACGAGATGAATGGGATAAAAAGTAACTCATAAGAGGTATGTGAAGCTCTCTCTTGGCATATTTTTGACATAGGTATGTAAAGCCTATCTTTTCTCTTACTTTTTGGCATGTATTAGATGTAGTCTATGGATGATGAAAGCTTTGGGGAAACTTCACTCTTAGGTTCTGAATATGACTTCAGGACTCTTGATCACTTCTGGATGTTAAGACTTTTAAAGTAGTTAAACTTCTACTCCTCGAGTCTTCTATATGACTGTATAATGATTGATTCGACTAAGCTCTTTTTTGTAAAAAAGGAAAGGCTCTGAGATAACCAACACTCGCACTGCTATAAGATATTTCATACTGGTATATGTCTAAGATTTCCAAAACTCCCTCTTACCTAGTCCTTAGTGACATTTAGAGGGTATACATCAGATACTTTCTGTCCTGATCTCCAGGGATGATTCACCTGATGACTTCATTGAGTCTCTGATAATGATTTAAACTATGTTTTGTTTCTCACTACTCTACTCGTGTATACTGTAACACATCTTTCATTGCGCTTGGGCTGGGAATAGTAATCGTGCATAATTCCACTGCATTGTTCATCGTGCCCTCACTAGAGGGCTGGGTATGTATGTATATATATGATGATGTGATGATGTGTTGTAATAAGAAGGTGATGGTACTACATATATGATTAACCGGATCCCTAATAGGGTCGGATATATTGAAAATTTGAGCATGCCTGATTTTACTTTTCTAGGTACAGGTTTCTTATTTGATATTTTATCCCCTACTTCTCTATTTCAGATATGCCTGTAGTCATATTATGTTATATTTTACATACTCAGTACATATATCGTACTGACCCCCCTTTTCTCGGAGGGGAGGAGGAGGCTGCGTTTCATGCCCGCAAGTACAGGTATAGGTTTTTGGAGTCCATTATCTTAGGATCCCGCTCAGCTCAGCCTGAAGAGGCTCCATTGTATCGGAGCCTGTTTTTGGCATTGGCCATTGATGTATAGTATTTTTTTGTTATTCAGGGGTACGACGGGGGCCCTATACCTCCATATGCTGTCATTGATATTGTTAGAGGTCTGCAGACATATATATGTCGGTTGTGTATATCAGTTTGATTTAGCTGGGTCTACATGATGTATGATATATGTTATTATGTTATGGCAGCCTTGTCGGCTTGCTTGTCCTTTCATATTATTATACAAATGATAGGGGCTATAGGTTTATGAAAATGTTATTGCCCAATTGGGATCTGTTACATGATATTATTTTATTTACAGCTCAATTTGACCACAACTGATAGTTATGTATATGGGGGGTCCTGGTCGGACCCCAGTCGCGGTCCATAGGGTTGGGTCATGATAAAAGAAAAAGTACCCGGCCTCACGCAAATGTGGACTAGAGTAACGAGGAACCATATGCAATTAGCTCATCATCTGAGACTCGATATAACAATCATCATGGACTATTATTTGAGGATCAAAATCATCATCATCTCAAGTATCCTCTAAATGCCATTAGGGACCATATCGACAGAGTCTCAAGAGTCCTAAACTTTTATTAAGGTAATACCAAATGGCTTATGCAATCAGAGACACTTTTCATTATAGAGTTCTTAGGCACAGGAGCTCATACATTTAATTAGTATTCATCATATAGGGACTCGAGGGTAGCAGTTCAACTACTTCAAGAACTTTGATATTAATAAATGAATAGGAGTTATAGTTCATGCTTCCTATGCATCCGGTTATTATTTCCTGTATAGAAGGCTCAAGGGTGATAGCTCAGATACCTTAAGAGCATTAGCATTTAGAAGTGATCATGAGTCAATAGGCTCTACATATATTACCTTTTACCGTACAGAAGCCTTAAAAAGGCAATAGCTCAACTATTATAGGAGTTCTATCATTACGAAGTGGATAAGAATTATGAACTGTACTTAGAGCTTTACGAATGGAATTATACCCAAGTTCCATATACAAACCATTCATAACATATATCTAAGACATGAAAAAATAAAGAAGAATAGCTTTACATACTTATTCCAAAGACATGCCAAGAGAAGGAATAAGCTTTACATACCTCTTACGGGTTACTCTTTATCTCATTTGTCTCATCGTCCTCTGAACCTAAGTAATATAAAAGCAACATGAATGTTAATAACCCTTGGATTTCCAGCATCTTAGGTTACATATAAGTATTCATAGAACTCAATCCCTCGCTCGTCTTCCCGGCTAGTTCTTTAGCTAGTTAAGGTGTTAACGAAAATCGGGCAACACCTCCTCTATAATGTGCCCTATACAAATTCCCAAATACGTCCCATAAGCTAATATATATATAAAATATGGCAACATTATATATTACAACCTCTGAACGACTAGCTTGAAATTATGATATCCAAAATAGGGTTTCTAGTTTCTATTTTGCGAAACCTTCAACCGTACGAATCAGGGGGGTCATGGGGCTACAAACAGAAGCTCCCCCACCTATTTTAGGACACATTTAGTCCCTTCAACATACACCACACAACCTGCAGCAGTGTTCACATAAACAACGCCTCATTTCGACTATAATTTAATTACGACGACTTCAATTTTGATTGTTTCTATCGCCGAGCATTTCCACAAATTTATTTATACTTACAGAAGTATAAAAGATATATAATACACTACTTAAAAACCCCATAAACTTCAAATTAGAAGAGAAGACCTTACCTTTCCCAAAATTGGCTAAAACTAGCCAATATTGCGCCTCGGAAACCTTAGGCGTGCTGAAATTGTGTGGACTATTTGCTGTCCGTTTTGGGATGAACCAAGCCATAATTTTATTCTTCTAATACCTCTATACCATCTTGGTATATGCTAAATAATTAATTTACAGAACTAAATTGGGACTTACCTTATTTTTCCTCCTAGGCCGTCACCCTTTTCTCTCTTAGCTTAGGGTTTTCTTTTCTTTGTGTTGCTGAAGTTTTTGGTGTTTTGCTGCAGTTTTTGGATAATGTAACTTAAGATAAGATTCATTTTAACATGTATATATGGGCTTCCTTGGAGGTGACACGTGTCAGCCCCTTAGGGTGACACATGTCAAGCCATGATTGGCCACCGCAGTATGCTGCCAACTAGGGGCTGCCACGTGGCAGTGGGGTCCCCCCAAGAAGGTGGTTCACATACTTGGCCCCAAGTAGGTGGGTCACCTGCTTCCATGTGTCATCTCCCTATGCTTCCACGTGTCATTCTCCCCTTTACCTCGTGGGTTCGTAATCTCATCTTATTTTATGTACCTATGTAATACGTGCTACGTAAGCTTGGTACGTAGTCACGTAACTTAAATATGTAAGGCTTCCAAATTACTAGCTTATGTAGGTAAATTGAGTCCTACGACTCTTTACTTGGCCTCCAATTCCTTCCAACTTCTTATGACCTCATTTCCAACCTTCCTTCCTTTGGGGTATCGTATCACATTCTCCGTTTCTTAGAGTCATTTGATAGTGTCGTAACTTATCCGGCTCACATGATAATGTCTAAGGAACTTAAGAAGATATTCCGAGCCCGAGTGTATGAGGTTTAACATCCTTCCCCCTTTAGAACATTCATCCTTGAATGTTGAGTAAAACTTCACTTAATACTTTATAAAACTGTAGGAAGATTCCCTTCTATTGCGATAACATACATTTTCATCCAAGTAATTAATATACGAGTTCCAGGAGTGGGGGTTACCTATAAACATCGGGAATAGGTATGGATACCTGTGTTTCATTTCCTCTTCAGCTTCCCAGGTCATTTCTCTAACTAGAAGAAAATGAGTTGATTCTGTCAGCTTATCTACTATAACCCATATGAACTTATACTTCCATAGAGTGTGAGGTCAGCCTGCACTATAACCTACATTTATTGCCTTCCATTTTTGAGTTGGGATTCCCATCCCTTGTAATAGGCTATCAAGCCTCTGATGCCCCACTTCGTTTAAGCTATTATACAACTCCTCTTAATCCAACTTGTAACACTTTAGGTATGCTATCCTACGCTTTTACTCATATCTTCTTTCTAGTTTTATTACCACACATTATACTATAATTCTTACACAAATGTATGTAGGTACGTAGAGTAATTCAAAAAATACTTTAGCGTCACTATACTAGCGGCTTACCTCCTTCGGTCGAGATCAGGACTCTGCTATAGCTTTTTTCCTTAATATCGATTATATCTTAATAATTTTGCCTCGAACCATCTTACACTTTTCTTTAATAGATTCTAAATATGGCAATCATATTGTATTTTTTTTATCGAGTAATCACTTGCTCTTACTCTTGTATGCCAATGCTTATAGACTGCATAATTATTTTTGTGCCATTTGCACAAGGTGCGTTCCAATTTAGTCATAATCTTTTATGCTCTTGGCTTACTCTGTCCTATATGTGTCATTGTACTAACATGCATTTACAATCTCTTTTTGTCATACTTGTTTTGTTCCTTTTTTTTTACTTCCCAAGGGGTCGCCCATATGTTAGGTTGCCTTTATAGGAAACCCTAGCACAACCATAGGGTGCTTTAGTATTCGCAATATATCATATAAAATCTCATCTAATGGTTGATACTCGAGTAAATATCCATACTATAGCAGTGCATTTAAAGCCATATTCCATTCATCCCAATCAATAATTAGCTCGTGCTCATAATTGTTTCAAATTCTCCACTTGGGAGTACTTATACTTTGATGATTCGTGTTTCAAGCTCCGTCATTATACTATCCTTATTCTAGTGGATACAACTTATTCTTCTAATAACCTCGTAATGCAGCAGTTATTATACAAATTGACATTCCCTCTCCTTGCAGGATCTCACTAATCATCAAGGTAGGATCACATATACACAATACTTCTTTATGCCTCCTGAACTTTCCTCTTTATCATGTGCTTCAGGCTCACTTGTAATCCTTTGTAAAACCATACCAACTTCATTGTAGTAGTGGCCTTGTCTTATCACCTTTTCATCGTACTATACCTTGAGTTCGTAACTGTCTATTTCCCTTTTTATTCGATACTCATACTTAATTAATCACATCTATCTTTAGTGCCTCTATTAGAACTTCTCTATTATTCCTCCAGCTCATATCCATTTTTGGTTGTGCGCAAGGAATTCCATATTACCCTTTATTTCCTTACATTAGCTATCCTTTTTGTCGTCACATAACCTTTATTCGAAACATTCCTTACAGAACTTGATAAATCTTCCTTATTTGTTCCATAGCTTCCTTTTCCGTTTCATATCTATCTTTACATTCCATTCACATGGACCACGTCATAACTTTTAGTTATTTCCTTACTAAGCTTTATTTATTCTCATAACGATTTTTGTTATATTTCCCTGGTACCCTGTTCGCATTCAGTCCCATAGTATAACACCGCCTGACCTTCTTCACGATTCTTACTATGGGCTACTTACACTTCTTAGTTAGTCTTATCCTTAATGTTTCACAAGTTGTCTTATTAACACTTCACTTCCATCATAATCCTTTTATCCCTTGCACTCTTGTCGTAATCATACTGTTACTTCTTTCAACTATAACTCATCGTAGTTTATCCCTATGTATCAATTCAGGTGATGCCTTACTATATCATTTTATCCCGATCTATCAGTTTTCTCTAAGTCATCTTCTTTGGCTTATAGGTCCTTTCCACCTTCGTTCTACTATACCAGTATTGACCTCCTAGTTTCTATTGCCCTTAATTCAGCAATTAACTCATTTCTTGAGGTCAACCATACTCGTTTAGTCAAATCTCATCATTGTTGTGAGCACAACCTTTCAAGACATACTACAACCCTGTATCTCATTCTCTTCTTATTTCTAAGAAACTTTAGGCAGAGTTTCCTCTATATTTCTTACTATCTCAACACCTGCAAGCAGAAAATACCAACAATGCCTCACAGGGCACATATATATATATTCGTATCGTATCATATCGCAGCCACACAAGGTGCCCATAATTAATAGTATGGAAAGGAACTTACCTCATATGTCCACTCGAACTGCATATATTACACTTTCCTATATACTTTTCCTTTCACTCTTCAACTTTATATGTCAATCACATTTCAATACCTTACCTGACATTTTTCTTTCATGCCTTTGCTTACCTGCGTGCTTTGTAACTTCCAGTATCGTTAGTTACTTTCTTCTATCGATATTGTCCTTCTGCTAAAATCACAAGTTAGTATGAGGAATTTCATTCCCTATGACTCGGCTCTATTGCACGATCCTAGATATGAAAGAAAGGTAACATCTTAAATATCCTATAGCCTCCTGTCTATAGATGTGGTGCATAACACACTGATAAACAAGACTCTACTAGACATGGTCTGTAGACATTCCAAGGACGAACTGCTCTAATACCACTTCTGTCACGACCCAACCCCATAGGCCGCGACTGGGGTCCGACCTGGACCCCTTTATGCGTATCTATCACCTACACTTAAGTTGAACCATATGTGATGTGATACTATACACAAAAACCTCAATAGTTTACAATAAGTTTATGTACATGTAGCCTCTTTTATTCGTATCATATCATGAAAGGGAACGCGAGCCGATGAGGCTACTATAACATAAAAACATTTACAACATGCCGTATAGGGACAGTGGAAACAAACTCATAAACAACCCACATCCATATATCTACAGACCTCTAGGAATAGTAATAGCAATATATGGCGGGATGGGTCCCCCGTCGTACCCCTGAATATATAAATATATACATATTATATGACAAGTATCAAAAGTTAGGCTCCGGAATAGAGGACCGCTCCCAATATTGCTGAGTAGAAACCCTAAGCTGGCGGATCTCCAAAATGAACATCTGTACTTATGGGCATGTAACGCAACCCCCTAGAGAATGGGGGGTCAGTACGATATATGTACTGAGTATGTAAAGCATAACAACACATAACTGAGCTAACAATTAAAGTAGGGATGCAGAAAACAAATATAACAGTTAACGAATTTCTCTACCTGCATCTTATGACATGAAGGCATGTATACCTTTCTTACATACCATACGTGGCCCGTTGTGGGACTTGGTGCTACAAGTGTGTCACTATATTTCCACATGCATGCCTATAGACTGTATCTGGCCCTTCAGTGAGAGACTCATTGAAGCTATCATTTCATCGTGTATCATGCCCTACCCCTGATGGGATGCGGTGAATAATCATTTTATCATATATCATGCCCGGCACTTCATGGGAGGCGGTGAATAATCATTTCATCATATATCATACCCATCCCTTCATGGAACATGGTGAATTTATCATGTCCAGCCCTTCATGGGATGCGGTGATTTTATCCCACCCGACCCTTCACGGGACGCGGTGAGTTTATCCGACCCGGCCATTCATGGGACATAGTGAGTTTGTTCTGCCCAGCCCTTCACGGGATGTGGTGAGTGATGTATTAACAGCCTGTACGAAGATAAAAGAGAAGTACCCGGCCCATGTAAACGTGGACTAGAGTAACGAGGAACCATATGAAATTAGCTCATCATTTGATACTCGGTATAACAATCATCATGGACTATCATTTGAGGATCAAAATGGTCATCATCTCAAGTATCCTCTAAATGCCATTAGGGGCCATATCGACGGAGTCTCAAGAGTCCTAGACTTTTATTAAGGTAATACCAAATAGCTTATGCAATCAGAGACACTTGTCATTATAGAGTTCTTAGGCATGGGAGCTCATACATTTAATTAGTATTCATCATATAGGGACTCAAGGGTAGCAGGTCAACTACTTCAATAACTTTGATATTAATAAATGAATAGGAGTTATAGTTCATGCTTCCCATGCATCCGTTTACTATTTCCTATATAGAAGTCTCACGGGTGATAGCTCAAATACCTTAAGAGCCTTAGCATTTAGAAGTGAACACGAGTCAATAGGCTCTACATATATTACCTTTTACCCAATAGAAGCCTTAAAAAGGCAATAACTCAACTATTATAGGAGTTCTAGCATTATGAAGTGGATAAGAATTATGAAATGTACTCGGAGCTTTACGAATGAAATTATCCCCAAGTTCCATATATAAACCATTCATAACATATATCTAAGACACTCCAAAATAAAGAAGAATAGCTTTATATACTTATTCCAAATACATGCCAAGAGAAGGAATAAGCTTTACATACCTCTTACGAGTTACTCTTTATCTCATTCGTCTCGTCGTCCTCTGAACCTAAGTAATATAAAAGCAACATGAATATTAATAACCCTTGTCTTTCCATAATCTTAGGTTACATATGAGTATTCATAGAACTCAACCCCTCGCTCGTCTTTCCGACTAGTTCTTTAGCTAGTTAAGGCGTTAACGAAAATCGGGCAGCACCTCCTCTATAATGTGCCCTATCCGAATTTCCAATTATGTCCCTAATACCTACAGACAATCAAAAACATAACCATCAGCTCATATATATATAAAACATTTCTACATCATACATTACAACCTCCGAACGACTAGGTTGAAATTACGATATCCAAAATAGGGTTTCTAGTTTCTATTTTGCGAAACCTTTAACCGTACAAAGCAGGGGGGTCATAGGGATACAACCAGAAGCTACCCCATCTATTTTATGACACATTTAGTCCCTTCAACACACACCACACAACCAGAAGCAGCCTTCACACATACAATGCCTCATTTTGACTATAATTTAACTACGACGACTTCAATTTCGATTGTTTCTATCGTCAAGCATTCCCACGACTTTATTTATACTTACAGCAGTATAAAATAAATATAATACACTATTTAAAAATCCCATAAACTTCAAATTAGAATAGAAGACCTTACCTTTCCCGAAATTGGTAAAAACTAGCCAAAATTGTGCCTCGGAAAGCTTTAGGCGTGCTGAAACTGTGTGGACTGGTTGCTGTCCGTTTTGGGCTGAACCAATCCATTATTTTATACTTACAATACCTTCATACCATCTTGTTATATGCTAGATAATTAATTACGGAATGAAATAGCAAGTTACCTTATTTTTCCTCCTAGGCCGTCACCCTTTTCTCTCTTAGCTTAGGGTTTTCTTTTCTTTTTGTTGCTGAAGTTTTTGGTGTTTTGCTGCAGGTTTTGGATAATGTAACTGAATCTAAGAGTCATTTTAACATGTATATATGGGCTTCCTTGGAGGTGACACATGTCAGCCCCTTAGGGTGACACGTGTCAAGCCATGATTGGCCACTGTAACATGCTGCCAACTAGGGGCTGCCACGTGGCAGTGGGGTCCACCCACCCCCAAACAGGTGGGTCACCTACTTGGACCCAAGCAGGTGGTTCACCTACTTTGCCCCAAGTAGGTGGGTCACCTACTTCCATGTGTCATCTCTCTATGCTGCCACATTAAGCTCCAACAAAGGTCAACAATGTCACACTTACTCAAACTTCACCATGACAAAATAATTGGCTACTCAAACTTCACCATGGGCAACATTAACCAACTACTTAAACATTACTGAGGACAATCTCAATTCTCATTAGATATAGGTACTCAAACTTCCCCTACTCAAAGGAATGCAATGGTTACTCAGACTTCAACATGCATACAAAAAGAAAAATCACACAACCATCATGATTTTACCTTAACGAAATCGTCACTCTATCTATCATTGGGCAACGTCATTTCATATCTTATATCACAATAAAAATAAATAAGCTACAAAATACAAATCAAAACTAAATAAAATAGACCAATCCAACATAATATCATAATCATAATCTAAGCCCGACAAGGTTAGTTAAAACATCAATCCATAACAAGTAAAAACAACAATAACAACCCAAAAAAAAGCACCACCAACTAAAAACATCACTCTTTCCTCATAGTATATATAAAAAAATATCAAAGAGCATATAAGGGGCTTCTTGGGATACATCAATCCTCCTCACTCTTCGTGGCCACCCTATCGTCAGTGTCATCATCATCAGACCACTCTATCGGTATGTCAACACTTGTATCTAGTCTCGATGAAGGAAGTGGCTTATTTCCCTTAAAGACCTTCCATAGCCTTTTCACCCCTTCCAACATTCGGGTAAAAAAACTTATCTTTTCTTTTCTCCCTTTTCTTCCTTTTTTCATGGGACAGGATCAACTCACCAAATGACTTAGCCAAGTCAGCATAAGACTTTTCCAAACTAGATAGTTGAGCTCTTTGTTTTTTGTTGGTCCTTCAAGTAAGCATCAAATATACTTTCTGGGACATATGAATGAGGTCCTCCGGATGACTCGCCTGGCCCATGAGGTAGGTTTTTAACCAGCTTTCTAACCACTCTCAACTCTTCGGTCAATGTCCCAAATGTCCCTATCGATGATGGTCTGGTATAACACTCCGCAATGCTCACCGAATTTTTGGAGCCTATCTTTCACCTCTTGCTTTTTATGGCAGTTCCTTCACCTTGAGCTTTTAAAGGAAAAATAAGAGTTTGGGGACTTACCCATGTATCATTTTGTCCCTCATAAACTCCAGTGTGCTTGCATAATTCTATTTTGAGGGAAGGAAATATGTGAGAGGGGCTGTTCTAGCACTTTAACTTTCAGAGCTCATTTATGGTCAAGTGGCCAATATTCAACAGTGCGTCATCAAGTAAGCAAGCCATAATTTGCGCTCTCAACACCAGAATATTGCTAGTATTTCCAATAGGAGAGACTCAACTACAAATAATATACAACCAATTCCTAGCTTCCGTAGTGAACTTGGTTAGTATGATGCCGGCTTTTGAAATTACCCAAGGCACATTCTTGCTTGGGAACAACTTTGAGACCAACCAACTACTGGGTTCATAATTCTTTGTCGTGATGAGCACAGTATCATGGTTAGGCAACCCTTACACCTCATTTATCGCTTCCGAGCCATATTCATGACCTTATCTCGAATAATCATCACTCTTGTATCCATGTTTATCAGCATGAGGTTGGAACAAAATTCTCTCACCCATTGTTGATATGCCTTGCAAATCTTGGATGCAAAACATATCCAACTTGAGGTTCCTAGTCTTTCATAAAATTTGGGGAGATTTTTGAGGACCTTGTCAAGTGAAATCCCTCTTTGCATAAACAACTTCATCCTCATCAAATATTGGTAGTAGATATTTTTCCCTTAGGAAGAAGTGAATTTATTCCGATCAAATTCTTTATCAACTTCTATTTCATCGATAAGTTGGCATACCATTTTAACTTTTAGAAAATATGAAAAATCACAATAGCATGAAACCATGAGAGACATGTGTTAAACAATACAATACCATTGGTGAAAGTCAAAGAAAAGAATTAAAAATCAATTTTACACCCTTTATAGACTATTTGAAAAGAATTAAGAAAACTATAGAACTGTCAAATGTCGGAAAACCAACAAATGTTCACTTTTGCGAACGTTGCTAAAGCGACTAGGCATGGAAACATTAGGAACAACAAAAGCTATTAGGTGTCGCTTTTAGCAATTTCGCTTTAGCAACAACCTAATTCGCTTAAGAAATCCCTCATCCACCAAACAAGAAAATTAGTTCAATCACTAAATTTTACATTAAATTTCAATTAACATGAGTTGAAATACAATCACAATCAGCATTTATCTAACGACATAAAACATCTCATCACACAACTTCCACAAATTAATTTGATTTCTTGCAAACCATTTATCAAACACATGGTAGTCTAATATAATCGTATCATTTTGAACACAAATGGGTACTCAAGATTTCCCCACTTATTTTAATTCAGCCCAAATTCATGCTATTTATAATTAGCAAACTAATTTCACATATTTAAACCATAAATCTAAGTTATGAACTTTTTCATTTCAAACAATACCCACCAAATTCAATTAAAGCAAGGGAAAGAGATTAATAAATATTTACCATCTAAAGAATGCAAGAGATTAAAATACATACAAGTTATTTTTCGAGATCAAGAAGTTTGGAGAGTATGAGAGAAGAAACAAACCTTTTGTTTTGGTTTTTAACTATTTGTCTATTGTTAATGCATTTTTAGATTTTCCAATGTAACTTAAGCATTGATTTATTGCTTTCACAACCCATTAATGTGATGCAGTGTTCGCTTTAGCGAAGGAGTACTGCTTTAGAGAAATCCTCTTTTATGGCCTCCTTGTCACCTTAGCAACATCAGAGCTTGCCAAGTGCAGACAAATTTCCTAAAAAAGTTTGGCGAGGTTAGTGTCCAAGTGACTATTTGCCCAGCCAATTTTGGTGAGTTTTAGTGCCCAAAAAGTGCTCCAAGCCCCATTCTGAAGGTATTTCACCCTCGAACAACATTTACCTCAACATTCATACCACCAAACCTGTTCAAGTTAGCTCCAAACAATTGAAATTATGAGGATTAGTCAAAACAAAAATCCTAATATATTGTAAAAATCAAAAACTCAAAAAATAAATTAAAATTAAAATTTTTGGGTACCGATGGGTTGCCCCCCATTACGCTCACTATTTATGATCGCGGCGTGATGCCAGTTTCATCACCCTTTAAAGATCATTAGGCATAACTGACAGGATCAATAGGTCTTTCGAACATCAAATTTCTTAATTTTTAGTCTTCAAGTAAGCGACATTCTCACTTCCAAATGAACTAATGTTGCAATAAATGATGTTATCGACTTTTTCTTGCAACTTTAGTATCATTTATTTGATTTTGGCATCTTAAAATTTCATTGACTTGACTTATTTGAAAACACCCAAGATTTCATTCATTTTAATCACAACCCCTTATTCTTGAAGCTCCAACTCCCATTTGCTATTTTTGACAACTTGATGAAGAGCATGACATGCTCCAATTCTTTTTCTTACGTTGGTCTTCAAAGTCTCAATTTCAAACTCAAGTTGGATTATTTCATGGCACCAGTTAGATATAAGTTTTGGGAATCATTCCTCATTTTAAGCATTATATGTTGTAGCTTCTCACCATGTCCAAGCTTTTGGGCAAAATTTGACTCACCACACCCAATATTTTGCATATTTTTAATGAAGAAAAGCCTTCACATAACAATGCCCAACATAAAGTCCTCCACAACAAGGCCATGGGTCATCCACAAAGCGATTACAACCACCAAACATAGTTCCTTCACAAGAAGCCACAGAACCAAAATTAAAAAAAATTCACAATTTGGATAGAAACTAGTAAACTAGAAATTCTAAATCAATTCGATACATCAAATTGCTCGCTGGCAGTGGCGCCATTTTTGATAATGCTCAACTACACCCTTATGAATTGAAATGTAGGTGGTCGTTAGAAATATAAACTCAATATAGCATTGGGGTTGAATCCTAAAATGAACAGTATGTGGGCAATGGAAGAAATAAAGAATTACAAGCTACTAGTTTGAATCCGAAATAAGAAATACAATTTTGATATAATATGAAGGTATTGGTAATAATAAATAATAAGAGAAAGGAAACATAGGAGTATTTTCAATAAAGAAATCAAAGGGAATTTGGGGAATCGGAAGTCAATTATCATTCGCATGATTCATTACATCTTAATCACAAATAGTCTCAACCAATCATGGGTAAAATCACATATGCATTGGAATCTAAATTATCCACCTACTTCTCTCAAATTTAAAGAAATACTTCTCAACTAGTTCTCTTGAATCTAATTAAGTGACAACGCAATATTTCAATTAAATGCATTGTATGGATTTACTATTTCTAGCCAAAATCTAATATATGAGTTGTGATAACGCTCAAATACTCTTTTTATAATTCAAAGTGTAGGCGATCATTATCAATAAAAATATCCAACTAAGAGTCGGGGTCAAATTCCACAAGGAATGGTTTAAGAATAGAATTCAAATATGAAATATGTAAGTACTCTAAATAGTTGTAGAGTTGGAATTATAAAAATGTGACATAATATAAATTTGTAAGTTTAAAATATTAATGAGAAGACTTTACTAGTTTATCACTACTAAGCAATAGTAATGGAGTTCAAACAAGTTTTACGTGACTTCTACGGTAAGTGTGTAGTTAGACATGTAATACAAATGTGAGTAAATGCATAGATCAATATCGTTAAGTATCAATGGATAGGCTAGGTTAGACCATCAAAAGACAAGTATATTTCAATAACTAGTCGTCTATCAAAGAAATCCCTGTATAACCTTGTAACATCCCTCAAAAATGCTCACAAGTGCCTTAAGAATGTCTTGAGATTAGACCGCTCATGTAACACCTTATCCTTAATCTTTTTTGAAAATCTGAGTTTGGAATATCGATCAGAGGATCAAAACCTGCAGGAAAATAGTTTCAGTGGAGCTTTAGGACTCGTAAATCGAAAGATAGATTTCTCAAGAAACTGCATAAAATAGAAAGGTCCGCAGCAAGTCCGCGTCGTGGACCTGGCAAGGGTTTTTTGGCGGAGTTGTATTTTTAGTAAGGGTGTTTTAGACTTTTCTCAAATTATTAGCTAATGAACCTAGACATTTTCAAGACCTAATTCAACTCTATAAATTAACCTAAGCCTCTAATTCTATTCATTCTTCTATAATTCACCTACTCAAATATTTCTCACTTTACAAAAGACTTTCAAGGACTCCATTGAAGACTTCAACTAAATTCACTAAAACTCTCCATCAAAACTCTCAAGTTCTTCCAAATTATTTGTCATTCTCACTTAAGGTATGTGGTTATTGATCCATGGATCCTTTCATCCATGAAGCCCAATCAATTCCTCAAGTTTTCTATCAAATTAAAATATAATATTTTATGGACATTATGATCTCTATTCCAATTGCATGAATTATGATTCAAATTATTATTATGAGTCTATTTTGATATAAATTGATGGTTATTGCATTTAATTGAAGAGTTTTCCATGAATTCTCCTATTTTGATTTCTAGGGTTCATGATAAAAATTATGAGTATTTTCAATTTTCCTAATGATATTATCTATATGAATTATGTATGGACTGATATAAAGTTTATGATCATGCATGTATTCAAGTCAATTATATTATTTTCAAAATCTATTGATTATGCAATTGAGTTCTACTCTAAGTTAATGGTAAGAATTTCATGCAAGTTATGAAAAAGGTGACTTAGGGCCCTTTGTGGTGACCTAAGGCTTAACGATATGAATTATGAAAATATGATTGTAATGATGAAAGGACAATTCTCACATTACAAGATGTATCAAAATGAGCTACTCTATGATTTCAAACCTATGATCATGACTATGATATAAGTAATTATGATTTCTATTCTATGCATGTATTTCGTGAGATTTGACTTAGCACTGAGTGGACTTGAGGTGGGGGCCCTACCAAAATCCTTGCTAGAAGCCTCATATCCCATAAACTACGTGCCACCATAGGTTGCCTTCATGACCTAGCTATTGGATCCATATATAGAATATGTATGACCCGCCTAGCGGAGTAGAGTCTACCTTTGCAAGTAAATTCTCCTTTTTTTTCGTTGTATGGGGAGACAACGAGATTCCATGTTATAGCTCGCATAGTCTTATTGTCGGTTATGGTTTGTATCCCACATATGTATGTTCCCTTATGTATGCTATGATTTTAAATTATGCTTTTTAAATGCTTTGGTCAATATGATTTTCTTATGTCTTTACTTACCTCATCTTACCATGTGATTTGCTTGACCATTGCATTCCATGATTTATGTTGCATGTCACACCCACATACTTAGTACATTCCAACGTACTAATGCATACTTTTTGCCTACATTATCTCATAATATAGGGGTTGAGGTTAAAGATCATATTCGTCCACATAGCTAGTAAGCTTTTCTATCCAGTGGTGTTTGTGGTGAGTTCTCATTAATCGGGCACTAGTCATCAAGTTTTTTTACTATTTTTAAGGACTTTTGTTATGTTTTATATTCGGGGTGAGCTAGGGACATGTCTTAACCCCCGCCCATATTCATGAGTAGAGGCATCTAGTTGGACAAATATTTTGAGTTTATGTTGTCGTGTGACATTCGTAAATTTCTATTCATGATTTAGACTCTCTTATGATGTTTCCGCTTTTGCTTTACCTTATGTATGCTTATGATATGTACAAGAGTCTTGGTTGGAGCCCTTCGGGGATTCAATCACCGTATTACTACTAGGTCCTAGGTCGGATCGTGACAAACCTAAAGATGGGTGCTAACAGAAATTAACCCAATCCTTAGCATAATCTCTGCTCGAGAGAGAGTTTCACAATTGAAAATTTCATATCAATGGCTACTTTTTAAATTAAACCACTTCACATAACCTTCTAAAGACAATATTAAGATATAACATAGAATTACGTTTGCAACCATAAATCATGAATGAATACATTCTAAATTAACAAAACTCATATCAAATTAACAAGTCTTGAGCTGATATAAGAACCCAAATTCAAAATTGCAGGTCAAGTACATATGGACCCCCCTCCTAGAAGGATG
Organism: Solanum dulcamara; assembly: GCF_947179165.1. Taxonomy (NCBI): domain Eukaryota; kingdom Viridiplantae; phylum Streptophyta; class Magnoliopsida; order Solanales; family Solanaceae; genus Solanum; species Solanum dulcamara. The sequence goes on along the minus strand of NC_077239.1, from coordinate 44,702,180 downwards.
GGGTTTAGCTACATATTGTGAAATTGAAAGAAGTTTTACCAAAATAATTATCTCCCATTGAATTCAGCAAGATTTCACTTCAAATTCCAAATGCCCAAAGTTAGATTTACCCAAATTCATCCAAAAGCAATGCCAAAACCCCAAGTAAATAGAATGTTCTATTCTTTTAGTTCACAGTAGTGCAAAAGTACCACATTCTCTCTCTTCAAGACTATTTATACATTTCCCAAAAATAGGCTAAAAGATCACGTCTGGACCACTTTGGCGATATTGGTTGTGTCCATCGAAGTGGTTGACAAGTCTCCAAAGGGAGCAGAATATCGCATTTTTGTTCATCATTCCTTTAGTCCTCAGGTTGACTGGTTGGCGAGCACAATTGAGATCGTGGACAGATTTGATGAGTCGCGAATTTGAGTTCTACTTTTCCATTTTGCTTCTCAGTCTGTTCAAAATTTATAGAACTTTTGGGCGAGTTTAGTCAAACTTGCCATCCAAGTCGGTGTATTGCCTTCTTCTCGTCTGCGAGCACGATCGAGCTCATCTTCTATATTAGCAAATCTCCTTTCAAGCTCTTGGCTTCCCGACCTTTCTTCCTAGTTAGCCTTAACTTTCAATCCCCTTTTGCAATAATGAGTCCACTTGGTGAGTCACCAAGGGACTATTTGCGAGCTCCAATGCTATTTTATACATTTTGCCATCTTTTTAGCTCTTTTCTTCAAAGTAGTGCGAATGCTTTGTCCTTGATCCCTTACATCTAGAAATCAATATTTTAATGTCAATTTTGGATACAATATAGTAAAATAGGACACTATTTCATCAGATTTCAACCCCTAAATGAGTTGAAATTCTAGACTCATCAACACTCCCAACTTAAATATTTGTTTGTCCTCAAGTAAATCAAGAAATTAATCAATTCAAAACCAATGTCTACAAGTAATGCTCATTGACCAACATAAAAGTGCAAACAAGGTTCAATCTAAACATGCAATGTTCAATTATGCATTCAAAGCTTCAAATGATGACTAGCCAATATCAATTATGGTTCATGCTCACAAATGCTCACTTCAATTGGAAACTCATGCTCAACGAATATATTTGCTTGTCCTTACATCCAGAATGATTTCATTCTCTCTCAAAGCCAATCAAAGACTATATTTAAGAAATAGAAAACAACTATCACACTCCCAAAGAAAATAACATGCACAATTTCACCCATATACTTGCCCATATTTTCCAACCAACATATAAATTGGCTCATGTAAGATCAAAATGATATTTCAAAGCTTGTAATAGGGCTGAGGGCATGGGTATGATCATTTCGGTTTATTGACTCTTGTTTCTTAAAGCATGGATACAATTCATTTTTTATCCTTTTCCAACATTCTCCTCATATTTACGAATTATCCTTGGACTATACAAAGAACACAAAATCATTGATATATCCTGTTAGACACCCCTTTTATTTCCAAAACAAAACATAACAAGTTCCTTTATTTATTTCTTTTTCCTTCTTTTCTTTTCTTCTTACATCTCTTTTTTTATATGGAAGGGATCCATCTTTTTCACAATTATGTTCCCAAAAATGACTTTCACAATATTTTTACCCGGATTCTTTCCTCATTATTACCACACCCCAACTTAGGCTTTTGACCTAAGTTGGCTGTTAAAAAAATCCAATGTTTCATAAAGGTTATAGGTGGGAAACCCAATGGGATTTCAACAACCAGTTTAAACATTCACGTTCATGTTTTCATCAAAAGAATAGTTTAGGCTTCAAAAGGTGCCAAACTAGTTCATACGCTCACAAGGAAACCATAAGAAGGAATAGCTATTAGGTTCACTCTCAAAAATTTATTCCTAAGATCATTCCTTACATTCACCAATGCCGATCAATTAGACCAATAGGGCAACTTCTAGGTGTACTCATGCACATCTTCCATGTAAACCTCAATACATATGGCATTCCAACGCGAACATCAAACACAATTCTACAAATTAATCTCACATGCAACAATATTGTAATATTCAAAATTGACATTCAACTAGTCAAAACGAGATGCTAAGAGTTCACACAAGACTTGTGCAACTCATATTACCTCTTTGGACTCATACAAATGTATTGTTCTTCAAGAGCACTATTCAAATCATCGATATTAATAAAAATCGACTCTTAAATGTTCAAGTGAACACTACACAACATCCATAGCAATTTAAGAGGGAGACTGAATTCTAAAACCAAATATATACAAACTATCAAAATAGCAAACTTATATTTACAAGCTAAAATGTTAAATTATCATCGAAATATCAAATGTAAAGTCAGTACAACCTAAAAATAAAGTAACTACAAGAAAATAACTAGGTACCTGAGGTACCCTCACCCTATTAAAAAGAAAAAGCAGTTTCCTCAATGTAAAATAAGACAAAAATAAAGGACAGATAGAGATAAGGATCTCCTTGTCAGTCTACGCCTGAGGATATCATTGGACTGCTTACGCATCATCAACCAAGATATCAGTGCCGGGTGTCTCTCCAAGAGGGGTAGAGGTTGGCTCATCGGTGTATGGATCCTCAAGCAATTATACAACACCCATCTAGAGCTGGACATCCTTAAAATCTATGAGACCCTCATATGTGTCCTCGGTCTGATGCCTCGTCTCACTTATATCCTTCTCATCAGTCTTGGTAGGATCCAACGCATCATCATCAATAGCAACATAATAAACTCTGGTCATACAGGCCGAAAGAAGCTCAGAATAAGCCATATACCCTGTACCAGAAGCAAATTTGAACTCGGAACCTCGGGTGTGTCAACACTACTCCACAATGTAATATTATTGATCAAAATAAGGAAAGACAATGGCATTTTCTACTATCTAACCCATAACAAAATCTCCGGAACAATGATTGAGCCTAAGTTCAAACATTGGCTATCAATGATACTCCCAACCAGTGTCGCCTTAGGGTGGGGAATGACTGGCTCATTCTGTGAAGGCATAAGTTTGCTACTAATAAACCCAAACCAATACCAAGTGGCAATATTAATGTCTTTCTTCTTAATCATAACCCCATCTTGAAACTACAAGGGTTAACATCAAAAATCAACGGGGCCAACCACCCCTTCAAGTTATCCAAAGACTGAAGTAACAAATCAAGGAAGGAATCCAGATTATTCATCTCATGACCCAAGACCTATTTGATGTCCAAGGTACTAAATTAGTTGATAGAGAGAGGAAATTTGGTCACGAGTAAAAAAACAAAAGTTTGTTTCTAGTAAATTACGCACATTCAACATTATTTCGATGAACTGTCACTGATTTTTGAGGATCCGAAGTAATCCTTTTTTTGCATCTTCGGGGGTTGTTGAGCATAGGCCTTATATAAATCTCGGACCCAAGTCTGGATATAAGGAATCTGGCCTTTACTGAATCACTGAAATTGTTAAATTGAATCGTCCGCCAAATATCTAGATACCTATCAACTACTCTATCAGTAGAGAGTTATTTATCCTCAAGAATAGTGTGAAGACCTGCAACTTTTAATCGGTTCATACAATGGGTTGCAATAACAGGGACTACCCAAGGCACCCTATTAGATCACCGATTATGAACAACTTTGGAATGCATATCAGTCTATGTGCCCTGCTGAACCTGTACCTCAGACAAAGGAGGAAGATGGGTCTTCACAATGGATACATGAACAGGTCTATATGCACCCTCTCCTTGAATAGGAACATCATCACCCCATCATGATACACTCTTCGAGTTTGAATCGTCACTAGACTATGACTCTTCAACCACTCTTTGCTTACCCTTTCCATTTTCTTTCTCCTTTTCAATCTGACGCTTTTGTTGGATTTGAGTGGTTTGATGAGTTTCAGTAGGTTCTTGAATGTTAATGCCCTTGGCCGCCTTCTAAGCTAGTTGACTAATTTCATCAATATATCAATGCACCAGATATTTTTGTCGAGCCATATCTGCAAGGTAAACACCCTCAATGGTAGTATTTGGTGAAAGGTTAGTCACAAAAAATAAAAACCATTAGTTGAGTGCAGTAATAAAAGAACAGGTGTTGAAGCTCGCCAAGTGAGACGGCGAGTCGTAGAAGAGATTAGGCGAGCTTAGTGAGCTTGCCAAAGCACACTAAGCCCTTGGTTAGATGAATACGCAAGATAAAGGATGGATTATCTAGTCTCTAACACCATCGGTTTGCCATCAATAGCTCGCCAAAACTTAAGACAAAAATGTGTAGAAATCAAAGAAAAATGCGAGAATATAACGACAATGGCGAGTTTCTAACATTGATAGGCGAGATATGAGGAGCTCTCCAAAAAGTCCTAAATTTTCAGAGAACATGTGGGAAACAAGGGAGATCTCAGATCCCTATTTAGGGACTCACAAATGCATGAATTTTCTTGATAAAACATGCAAATTTACAATTCACTCAAAATTTTCAAAACTTTTAGACCCAACATAAAGTAATCAGCCACCTAAGCACAAATAAGCTCTAATCACAACTTCCCATATGATTAAACACTACATAGGTACTCAGACTTTCCTGTGAGGCCAATCCAAATATCACAAAATGATATATTTGTCCTTAAGAATGACTCCACCCATGTATCATTGGGAACACTCATTTATTTTGTGGGTAGATATTTACTCAGACTTCACCCATACGTGCATTAATCACACCCAATCAATTTCCAATTAGAATGCCTACAGTCAACACATAATTTGACCAATACGCACAGACCTATAAAATTTCAAGGACCAAGCATGATACCAATTAAGAGTTTCATCAATATCAATCAACAAATTCAAATTTCATTTACACTAGCATAAGATGATGATTTCAATTCAAAAATAACAGTATTATCAATCAACAAGGTCAAGTGTTCAATCATAATAACACTGGGCAATAAGTGCACATCAAGAACAAAGGTATATCACTTAACAAATAGGCATACAACAACAACAACAACGACCTAGTGAAATCCCACAATGTGGGGTTTGGGGAGGGTAAAATGTACACAGACCTGACTCCTACCAAGGTAGAGACCCTCGACTCAGTAAAATCAGATAAGAAAGAAGTCAGATAAGAATAAGGAGTTCAAAGCGATGTAAAAAAGCAAGATAGAGCAATAAAAATACAGAAAGTAATGAAAGCAATAAATGATAATAGATATCAGACCACGTGGAATTATAGTGCGCTAATACGCCTACTAATAAGAAAGAATAATAAGACTATGGACTAGCCTTCTATCCTAATGTAGGTCCTCCACACCCTCTTATCTAAGGTCATGTCCTCGGTAAGTTATAACTGCCCCATGTCCTGTCTAATCACCTTTCCCCAATATTTCTTTGGCCTACCCCTACTTCTTCTGAAACCATCCATGGCTAACCTCTCATACCTCTGCACTGGGGCATCTGTGTCTCTTCTCTTCACATGCCCAAACCATTTTAGTCACATTTCCCATATCTTGTCTTCCATCAAGGACACTTCTACCTTATCCTGAATAGCCTCATTTCTAATTCTATCACTCCTGGTATGCCCACACATCCATCTCAACATTCTCATTTCAGCAACTTTCATCGTTTGAATGTGAGATACCTTAACTATCTAACACTCAACCCCATATAACATAGCCGGTCTGACCACCACTTTGTAGAACTTGCCCTTAAGTTTCCAAAAAGAAATAAGAACACTAACATTTTAATCACAATAAAAGAAGAAAAGGAAAGCCACAGATATTAGAAGATTTGATTCCACCAAAAATGCAAAAAATAATGATGAGAAAATGCAAAAGACTTCAATAAAAAGTAAATAAGAAATATGAACAGTGTAAGGAAGAAGGAACAGAATATGAAATGCTTGGGATTTAAATGAATAAGAGGTATTTTTCACTTTTCCGGGCAGCCAAATGGGTGAGAACTTACTAATTCGCCGATAACTCAACGAGTTTCCTTTTGAGATTTGCTTCGCCAATCATAGAATCTAGGCGACACCAGGCAAAAATTTAGTAGGTGAGCCTACTAGACCTCACCAAGACTGGTTTATGAGTCACAATTTGCTGCACACCTCGCCAAAATCTTCAGACGTTCCTAAGATAATTGAGCATTCTGAATTGCAAGATGAGGTGTAATGACCCTCCAGGTTAATTTTTTTGTTTTCCAATCATTTCAACATTTAGAGATTTTTCATAGCAAACCCAATACATTTATTACTTACTAGGCACTGATAGTTCGATCGCTTGGTCGTTCGTTTGGGTTTTATGCTCATTTCCCTATTTTGGAGCTCTTGAAGATTGAACGATTGTCTTCTATTAAAATTACAGGAAAAGGAACTCATAATAGAATTATGATAGTTCCTTCAACTCTGGAATGGTGAAATTAGGCTAGTAGCATGGTCAACTCAAGTATCGAGGCATTCAATGCAAGTTTGGGGTCATTTAGAGTTTTAACCTTTGAAACTTGGCCTAAGGTTGACTTCAATCAACATTCTTGGAAAATGTGATTGTATTGAAATTCCATCAGGGTGGTTAGTTTCAAAATGTCAATTTTGATCTAGAATGAACTGTCATTCACTTTCCGAGGCTTCCGATCTCATTTAGAGCCTCCTTGTAGAATTGGCCAATAATGGCCCTTGGGTGTGAGACCTACCTTTTGTTAAAATGACATATATGGAAATTTTGACTGCACTATTGATTCAAGATTGTCGAATTTAATGGGGTATCATATCTGGTTATTTTTATCAGGTTCTACACAAATTTTGAGGGTCCATTTAGAGACTTTAAAATATAGTATAAACTAAAATCTAGTGCAGCCCTTTTAGGGAGCAGATTTTTGACTTTTAACGACAAGAATTTGGGTATTTCACAACTAGATTTTTCATTTTAAAATCCCCATTCAACTTTCAGCCCTCATTTTAAAATATAATTTATAGAGCTAGGAGAGTCCGAATTATGTTATTCAAAACTCTAGATTGAGTGGTTTTTCTTTGGAACGCAGTGGTGTAAACAGAAAGGGTTGGGGAAGCTTCATCTTAGGTGCATTCTTTGTTTTAGCTACTTTCCTCCTCTTGACTTTTCTTTTTAATGGAAGATTTGATTTCTTGACTTATAGAGCTCCTATTGATGTGATTCAAAGTGCTGGGCGTTCGTGTGGATTTTAGGTTAATTGTGGAGTGTTTGAAGAAGCGTGAATATAGACATTTTGAGTTGATTTCCTCCCCAAAGGGGCTGCCCATGCTTGGAATTTAGCTTTAATGGTGAAAAAATTGCATCGGTCGATTTCTTCGTGTTTGAGCATCAAATTGTGTTATATTTAGGAACTCAAGTTCAACAGGCTCAAATGAACCTTTTCACAAAGTCGATTTTTGGATTTCCATCATGAGTCCTACTATCCCATCCTACACCCAATTTTAGGTATCTTAAAAATGTGATTCTAGTGTCAAAATGCTTGTATTGATGCGGAGATCAACATTTTGACAGTGTGGTGGCATTTGGAAGTGATTCGGGCATGGATAGCTAATTTGAAGTAGATTTGGAGTGCTCATGATCGTCTTTGAGGTAGCTACAGTTTTCCACCTTTACTGAGCTTTAGTAGATACTACTTAGTGTATATTTCATATGATTTAGGTCTCCTCATCCTATTCTATTTTCTTAGTTCTCGGGTGAGTTTTAGGATAGAATAGTCCTTTGAAATCCTTAGATTAGCCTATGGACCTTGTTTGTGGTGTTGACTTAGATTATTATCTTATTTAGTATTGTTATTGATGATCTTAGGCTAAGTTTGAGCCTTAGGTGCATTAGCATATGTTATATTGCTCTTATATCTAGGCATAGCTTTCGGTAGGGCTTGTTATGGATATCATACCTTATTGCTAATGCCTGAGATTTCAGAGGCTTGTCGTAGCCATAGGTTTGGTTTAGGTGTGACCGTTTGGAGATGAGATGGGATATTTTGGGATAAGGCATCGATCCTAGAGAGATTTCTCCCCCTATTGGTTTCTGAGCCATTCTTCCAATTATTATGCTTCCTGGTATTATATTGTTAGGCCCTAGGCCATGCTTTAGGAGGGATTAGATCCTAGGTTTGCTCATTTACCTTGATAATATGGTATGAACTGATGTTACTTTTCAGATTGTGTTTATCTTGTTTAGACGCTAGTGATGTCTTTCTTGCATTGATTGAGCATTTTCACATATTTTGTGGTACAATCACAATTTCTTTATGAATTTTCACTACTATTTTTAAAAGGTTTTATTCACACTTTTACTATTTTCTAAAATGGGTTTTAACATGAGTTGTACCACCTACAGCATTTAGACACTAGTTTTGAGACTAATGAGGCATCGAAGATATGCTCCTTTTTATATAGAAAGTTTCAGAGGCATCAGAGATGCTATCAATATTTATTGATATTCAGTGTGGCGTGGCCCTTTTTATACATTGACTGCATCTAGGATGCCTTTAGCCTATACTTGACATTCTAGTGCGGTGTCGCCCTTTCCTGCACTGGTTTGGCTACTCACTCTCTGGTACCACTATGGGGGTGCTATATGTTAATATAAGACCTGGTTAAGGCCCAGGCAAAATATACGGACTTTCTATATCCCCTATGGCTAGTGCACTACTACACTTGATGAGGGAGCAGCATGGCTCCCACCTGGTAGGTCAAGGCACGGGGTAGGTCTATACACCTTTTATAGGTGATCTGTGAAAGCCACCAGTGATGTTATTGGTTTTTACTACAGACTTGCATTCATTAGCATCGCCTATCACTAGTATATTTATTTGGTGTGGTCCCCCGATTTATGGGAAACAGAGGTATATTTGTCATTGCTTGTACTTTCTTGGGGTATGGGTGTTTGGTCGGTTATTACTTGATCATACTTTTACTTATCTCTGGTTGTATTTGTAGTTGGTTTAAAGGGTGTTTGTGTTTAGCTTTGTGCTGGTACTTTATGCTAGGTTCGGTTGGATTGGTCCTTAGGTGGTTATGTGATTAGTAGTGTCAGTTAATACTTCAATCTTGTTTACTTGACTCCTAGGGTGTCTTCTTATTGTTAATAGGTTGTTGTCTTGCGTTTTAGGTGTGGTCTTTGACTCTTCTCCTTTATCTTTATGTTGTATCTCTTTGAGTTACTTCCTTTACTGCCTTATGTTAGACCTTGATTAGTTACTTGTGTTTTATTTACCTAGTTATATGTTATATATGCTTTCTATTTATATGGACGTCAGTCGGCCTATACCTATTGAGTACCATTCATTGGTACTCATACTACACTTATTTCCCCTACAGATCATAGTATAGGTTATCTTCGATGATTTGGACTTGGTGTGGAGTAGTGTACATTCATAGATTGGGTAAGCTCCTAGCATTCGAAGTTGCCAATTTCCATCTATTTTGGGCTAAGACTAGTCTTTACTGGCTTTCAAAGTTTGTTTGTATCTATTTTGTATTTGTAAAAGCCTTTTACTCTTATTTTGTTAAGATACTCGACTACGAACTGATGTCAAGTCTTGGGAATAGGTCTTTGTGGATGTATTACTATTGCTCCATTTCTTCTTATTAGTATTGATTTATTGTCTTTTTTTACTATCTTTCGCTTGGTAGCTAGTTGCTTCTAGCTATGGGTTATGGGTTAGGCTTACCTACTGGTGGGTTGGAGTAGGTGCCATCATGACCTGAGAAATTGGGTCATTACAGGAGGCAATCTCACCAACCAACTCTGCATATAGCCAAAGTGAACTTTGCTCACCAAAAACTTCAGCGGCCTTTAAGCATTCTAAGCACTCAAAAGTGTGACCAAAGGCGTGCTCGCCCAGTTGAGTAGGCATGTTGCCAAGTGAGGTTAAGATCACCTAAAATTACTTTCTCTTCTACATCTTCTGAGTCCAAAAATTAGGTGAGGCAAGACTGACTCGCCTTTCAGCTAGGCGTATCGCCTTTCAACCCACCAGCTCGCCTATTTTTCCTTTTCAGTGAACACACGCTATTTGAAAAACACTTAAAGACTTGGTTTTCCTCCCAAGAAGTGCCTTAGTTTATGTCGTGGACATGCGTTGAAGCATCATCCAAATACACCACATCAATAATTCCCACACTCGAGCCTTCTCTGAAATACAACTTTAGCCTTTGCCCGTTGACTTTAAACCTCAAGGCATCATTCTTCTCAACTTCAATGGCCCCATTTTCAAATACATGAGTAACTTTCAAAGGGCCAAACCACTTTTATTATAACTTTTCGTGAAAGAGTCGTAGACAAGAATTATAAAGCAACACAAGATTACCAACTCTAAATTCCCATTGAATAATTTGAATGTCATGCCTTTTATTCATTCTCTCCTTGTGAATGGTTGAGCTCTTATAAGCTCGAAGCCAAAATTCCTACAAAGTTTGATGTTGGTCAATTCTATACTTTGACGTAAATTCCTAATTCAAATTCATGGTCTTTAATGCCCACAAGGATTTATGCTCAAACTCCACCAAAATATGATAAGCCTTACCAAACACCAATTTATATTGGGATATGCTAATCGGTGTCTTGTATGTAGTTCTATACGCAATAAAGCATCATCTTTCTTTTAAGACCAATCAGATCTATTTTCATTCACTGTCTTGGCTAAGATACCTTTGATCTCTCGGTTTTACACTTCAACTGTCCCACTTGTTTGCGGATGATATGGCATGGTAGCGTTTTGATTTACACAATATTTACTCAGCAGCGAAGAAACCATGTAGTTACAAAGATGAGAACCACCATCACTAATAATAGCTCGCGGAGTGCCAAACCTTGTAAATATGACCTCTTGATAAATTGAACAATAATACGCCCCTCATTGTTAGGTAAGTCCACCACCTCTACTCTTTTTGAAACATAGTCCATCGCATACAATATATACTTGTCCCCGTAGGAACTCACAAAAGGACCCATAAAATCAATCCCCCAACATCAAACAACTCTACCTCTAGAATCGGAGTGAGAGGTAATTCATGTCACTAAGACACCCCTCCTTATTTTTTGCATTTCTCACACTTCTTAACAAGAGAGTTGGCATCTTGATATGACATAGGCTAATAATAGCTACTTTGGAGTACCTTAGAAGCTGTATGTGCTCTGCTATGATGGCCACCAACTAGTGATCATGACAAGCATGAAGAATAGCATCGACTTTAACTTCTGGGACACACCTCCGAATCATATTATTTGTGCACTCCCAAAATAGGTACCACTCATCCCAAAAATACTTCTTGGAATGAAAGAGAAACATCTTCCGTTGATAGTAGTTCAACCCTTTTGGAAGAATGTTGTATACCACAAAATTATAAAAATAAGCATACCAAGAAGGATAGCTAGTAGATAGAACCATGAACGACTCATCTTGAAATGCTTCTTTAATATCTTTCTCACCGGACATAACCACATTGTACTCAAGTCTAGACAAATGGTCTACCATTTGTTTCTCAAAACCTTTTTGATCCTTAACTTCAAAATCAAACTCTTGCAATAATAACATCCAATGGATCAAATGAGGCTTGGAATCTTTCTCAGCCATCAAGTAGCGTATCGCAGCATGATCGGTGTGGACCACCACCACAGCCCCCTAAAGATAAGCTCTAAATTTTTCAACGACATATACCACGACTAAAAATTCTTGCTCGATAACGATATCATTCTTTTGTGCCATATTTAATGTCTTGCTAGCATAATAGACGGGATGGAACAAATAACCTTTCCATTGGCTATGAACACCTCCCAATGGAACACCACTCACATCACACATAAGCTCAAAAAGAATATTCCAATTTGGAGTAACAATGATCAAATTTGGCACAAACTTCTCCTTTAGACACAAGAACTCTTTGACACGAGCATCATCAAATTCGAACACATTCTCATTGTCAAGACGTTTGCAAAGAGGATATGCCACTTTGGAGAAATCTTTGATAAACCTCCGGAAGAAACCGGCATGGCCTAAGAAGCTTCAGACACCTTTTACCTAAATAAGAGGAGGCAACCAAGCAATAACTTCAACTTTTGTTTGATCAACTTGGATTCCATCTCCCTAATTTCATGGTCCAATATTATACCTTCCTTCACCATAGAGTGTTACTTTTCCCAATTAAGCACGAGATTTTTTTCAACACACTTTGCAACACTATCCTAAGATGACCAAGGCAAGCTTCAAATGTATCCCCCAAAACTAAAAAATTATCCATAAAGACTTTCATTGTATCCTCTGCCATATCGGCGAAAGTAGACAGTATACACCTTTGAAATGTTGAAGGAACATGGCATAAACTGAAGGGCATATATTGAAAGCGAAGGTACCATATAGACAAGTGAAAGTATTCTTTTATTGGTCTTTCAAAGAAATGGAGATCTGATTATACCTAGAGTAACAATCCAAAAAGCAATACCAATCATGACCCGCGAGTCGATCCAACATTTGATCCATGAAGGGCATAGGAAAGTGGTCATTTTCCATGCAAGCATTTAACTTTTGATAGTCCATACATACCCTACAACATGTCATTGGTTGCATTGCTATAAGTTCATTCTTTTCATTAGGTACAACAGTCATGCCACCTTCTTGGAGACACAGTTCACCAGGCTTATCCATGTACTCTCTGCAATGGGATAGGCAACACCTGCATCAAGTGACTTTTTATCTCTTTGTTCACAACCTTTTGTATTAGAGGGTTGATTCTCCATTGATGCTCGATACTCAGCCTTCTATCACTAGCCAACTGGATCTTATATGTGCAAATACCAAGAGGAATTCCCATGATATCAGTAATTTTCTACCCAATAGCCATACTGAACTTTTTCACAACACTAAAAAGTCCTTGGACTTGCCAATTAATCAAATCTGCAGCACTATTAATGGGCAAAGTGCTATTCGCATCCAGAAAGACATATCAAAGATAGGAAGGGAGTACCTTTAACTCGAGTTTTGGTGGTTCATCAATGGATGGCTTCACGTGCAGGTGGAGTTTCTCTATTCTTTAAATTGATATCCAGCTTTAAGGGATACTTGGGATAATACCCAACTCTTGAGAGAGCATCCACAACCTTATCATAATTGGGAATCTCTTTCCCCTCAAAAAGTCATGCCTGGACCACTACGACGATGTTAGTGGTGTCCGCCGAAGTGGACGGTATGTCACCTAAGGAAGTATCATCTCGCATTTCAGTTCATCAATCCTTCAGTCCTCAAGCTGACTAGTTGGCGAGCACGATTGAGATCACAGAAAGATTCAGCGGGTCGCCAATTGGAGTACATTTTCAAACTTTTATTGCTCAATCTTCTCAGAATTTGCATAACTTTTGGGCAAGATCAGTGGACCTTGCCATGCAAGTTGGTGTGTCTCCTTACTTAGGCAACATGTTCATCTACTTCATGCGAGCACGATCGGGCTCACCTTCTACATAGGTGAATCACCTTTCAAGCTCTTGGCTCGCCGACCTTCCTTGATAGTTAGCCTTAACTTTCAATCCCCTTTTATGTTCATGAGTTCCCCTTGACGAGTCTCCAAGGGACTCTTTGTGCGCTCCAATACTATTTTTCCATATTTTTTCAAATTGTTTGGCTTTTTTCTTCAAAGTAGTATCAATGCCTTATCCTTCACCCCTTAGATCTATAAATCAACACTTGAATGTCAGTTTTGTACATAATATAGGCAAAGAGGATACTATTTCTTTAGATTTCAAACCCTAAATCAGTCAAAATTCCCAACACATCAAGTTGCTAAACCTCAAATTATGCACCAATCTATATTTTCCAACCTCAATTGACTCTCTCAAGTTCAATCAAAGTAAATAAACATGTCCAAGGAGTGATCAAATCCATAGGAAACCATTTAAAGCATGAAATTTAATAGACAATCAAAGAACCAAATCATAAATGAAAATATATTCAATTAATTTCAAAATCAAAAGAAGAAAATCAATAACCCAACCTATTGTCTAATTCTAGCACAAAACCCCAATAGTACTATGATAATTACAAAAAGCGAGTGAAAGACATCCCGAAAGGGTGCACAAAGCAAGGAAATGAAGAAAAGAATAGTTAAAATGAAGATTTCAATCTTCAATCCTACAGTGAATTGTAGGAAATTTGCTATGAAAACCTAAGCCCAAGTTGTGGAGTGTTTTTTAAGGTTCCAAGGTCACCAATATGTCCAAAGATTTTTTCCTGAGCTATTCATCAAGTTTTTGGAGAATTTAGTGTCCCAACCAGTGATATTCCATCATTGTCCTCTCATCAATTTACTGTTCATTGCTAAAGCAATATAAATGTCACAAAAGCAGTATCCTCTAAAGCTACAATGAGTCACAAAACCAAAGCCTGCCCTTTTGGCGGTTATTGCTAAAGTGGTGGCCTTCATCGCTAAATCGACTTTGAACCCTTCATTGACCTATCACTAGAGTGACATCAGAGACTCCAATTTCTCTCTCTTTTTCTGCTCACTTTTTCTTAAGGATCAGCTAGTGTCCCCGTGTGTAAGGCCCTTTCCTAAAAGAGGTCGAATAGTTCCTGTCTCAGTGTTTTTCATCAAAACTCCATGTAAGCCATAAATACGTGAAATAAACACAATTCATAGGATAATTAGGCTCAATGTTTAGATTAATAACATAAAATCATACAAAAAAAGATCCAAAGAACTGAAAGTCACCCACTCATCAAACAGCAAGAAAATTCCACCAAGACAAGTTAAAAAGTCTTAATTCAAATATTCAAACTTTGAGAAAATGACCCCCCAAAATGGGTCTTAAGAGACCACAAGGGCCATAAAAGCAACCACTAATGCCACTAATGCAGTTGGACCCTACGAGATGGACCTAGCTAAAGTGAGCCCTTGGCTGCTAAAGTGATGCCAGGGTCACTTAAATGATATGTCTAAGGTGGCCAGGCTTGCTAAAGCGAGGCCATGGCCGAGCCAGGGATGCATAAGCGGCTAGCCCGGAGGTGGCCCTGGCCGCTTAAGCGGTGGCACCAGCAACAAGCACCAAAAAATTAGTCAAAGTCCTAAAACTCTTAGATGGGGTGCTCGAGATTCATTTGGAACCCCTGCATGCAAATGACATATGCTACCAAATTAAATTCGACATTCTAGACTCAACGACACAGTCAAAAATTCTATTCAAGGTCATCTTATAAAAAAGTGCATCCCACACCTAAGCGTCATTTATAGCCAAAATCCACAATGGGGCTCAGAATTAGCTGAGAGCCTTGGGAAGCACAAAAGAGTCGTTCTAGACCAAAATTGATATTTTGTAGCTAACAGGACTATCAGAACTCCATTATGAGGTTGTCTTCCTGAAATTATTATCGAAGTAAACCATTCAAGTTGTGAAAATCTCCAAAACACAAAAAATTGCATAAAAACTAAATTAATGACCGGGAGACCGAACAAAAAATGCAAGCAAGTCATAAATTACTTGGAATTGCTATAGGAACACTCTAATTGATAAAAAGAAGGCCTTTACACAAAAATAACCTTTAGGGTCATTGCAACATCCACTACTAAAAAAAACCTTCTTCTGCAAAAGTAAGAGTCAAGAAATATCTGAAGAATCAAATAGGCCTAGGAATTTCTCCTGCATCTCCTCCATGGTCTCCTTGAATAGACGATGCCTCCTACAGACTTTAACAAAAGGAATGACACTAGATTGCAATTTTCTAAAATCTTTGGCTAAAACATCAACAAGCTCCTTTATAAAGGTGAATTCGTCATCCAACTCAATTGAATTACATCTGAGAACGTGAGACTCATCGAGAACATACCGGCGTAGTATGGAAACATTGAAAGCTGGGTGAATGGATGAAAATGCTGGAGGTAAGGCAAATCATAAGAGTCCTCACCAATAGGCCTCAAAATATTAAAATGTCGAATATACCTATGGCTATGATTTCCCCTCCTTCGAAATGTCATCACGCCCTTCATGAAAGATACTTGGAAGAATATCCAATCACCAATTGCAAATATCAAAGATTGGCGCCTACAATCAGTATAACTTTGGTGCCTACTTTGAGTTGTTCTGAGCCTATCCTGAATCATCCGCATGTAATCTAAGGCCTCTTAAAGCAAGTCTATACCATATGATCTAGGCTCTGACGACTCAAACCAACCAACAAAAGAGAGACAATGCCTACCATATAATACCTCAAACGGGGCTATCTGAATAATAGAGTGGTAGTTATTATTGTACGCAAACTCCACCAAAGGCAATAAATTGTTCCATTGACCTCCAATGTCCAAACATAAGCTCGTAAGATGTCCTAAAGGGCTTGAATAGTACACTCTAACTAACCATTGGTCTATTAGTGAAAAGTTATGTTAAGATCATCACGAGTTCCCAACTCCTCCTTAAAGGTCCTCTAAAAGCTAGAAGTGAACTAAGAACCCTCATTTGAGATAATAGATATAGGGTCATCATGAAGATGAACCAACTCTCGAATATAGGTACGAGCCAACCTCTTGATGCTGAAAGTAGAATGAATGGAAAGGAAGTGTGCTGAATTGGTCAATCGATCCATAATGACCTTAATGTTGTCAACACCTTTAGATGTCATAGGCAGGCCCATAACAAAGTTTATGGTGATATGATCCCACTTTATCTCAGGGATGGGAAATATCTGAAACTCAGCATTAGGCCTCAAGTGCTCGGCATTTATCTGCTGGCAACACAGGAAAAAAGACACATAGTCCGCTATATCTCTCATCATGCCACTCCATCAATAATGCTACTTAGGTCAGGATACATATTAGCAATTCTTGGATGGATGGAATACATATGATGGGACTCACTAAGGATCAGATGAATCAAACCTCCAACTCTTATAACATATATATGGCTAGAAAATATCAAAACCCCATCTCAATCTATGGTACTAGACAAACATCACCTCCTTATTCTCTATGTGTGAGTGCAACCAAGGACTCATCCCCAAATTTATAATTATGGATCCGATCTAACAAAGATGTGTGAACTCCCACATAGGCTAACACCCACCTGGAATTTGAAATATCTAGTCAAATCATGATATTGTCTAATGAATGGACGTCTAAAGCCAAAGATTTCTCCATAGAAGAAAGGAATGCTAGACTACCCATACTCACCACCTTTTGGGTCAATGCATCCGCTACTACATTTGCCTTTCCCGGATGGTAGAGAATGGAGATGTCATAATCTTTCAAGAGATCAATCCAATGGGGCTGCCTCCAATTAAGGTCCTCTAGTTCATAATATACTAAATACTTCTATGATTAGTGTAGATCTCACAATGAACTCCTTACAAGTAGTGCCTCTAGATCTTAAGAGAAAAAAATACCACCGCCAACTTCAAGTCATGAGTGGGGTAGTTGCACTCATGCATCTTAAGTTGTCTCAATGAATAAGATATAACACGGCCCTACTACATCAATACACAACCCAAAACAATATCGGATGCATCACAATATACCGTAAGCACTCATCCTCAACTGAAAGAGCCAACATAGGAGTAGTGGTAAGCAACTACTTGAGATTCCAAAACCTCAAATCATACTTCTCAGACCACTTAAATGGAATATTAAGGCGATTCAACCAGGTCAAAGGTGCTTTAATAGTAGAGAAGTTCTCAATAAAGTATCTATACTAACCTACAAATTTGACGAATTTACGAACCTCTGCAATAGAGCTAGTCCTAGAATAATCTCGAATAACCTCAATCTTCAACTGATCTACCATGACACCATCCTTGAACACCACGTGCCCCAATAATGCTACTGACTTAAGAAAAAACTCATACTTTGAGAACTTGGCATAAAGTCGCTGATCTCTTAAAGTCTGGAGCACAATCCTCAAATGTTACTCATGCTCTCTCTAGCTCCACAAGTATACCAATATGTTATCAATGAATACTAGGATGAGGTAATCAAGTTAAGGCCTAAACACATGAGTTATCAAATCCATAAAGGAAGAAGGGGTATTAGTCAACCAAAAAGACATCACTAGGAACTCATAATGGTCGTAACGAGTCCTAAATATGGTCTTAGAGATGTCTGCTACCCTAATCCTTAGCTGATGGTGACCGGATCTCAAGTCGATCTTAGAAAATACCTCGATGACCTGAAGCTAACAAAATAGGTCATCAATAGGGGCATAGGGTAATTATTCTTCACTCTCACCTTGTTCAGCTGCGTATAGTTAATACACATCAGTATAGTCCCATCCTTCTTCTTCACAAATAGAACAGGAATATCCCAAGGCAATACACTCGGCCGAATGAACACCTTTCCTAAGAGGTCCTTAAGTTGAACACTGAGCTCTGCTTTTAACTTAAAAGCTACTTAAAAGTCAATCCATATGCTCCCTGAATCAAGTCAACATTGGGTATAATTGTAATATCTAGATTAATTACTTAAGACTTTAAATTTAACTAAAGTTTTGTTAACTTAGAATCAAATCTACATTTATGCTATCGAAATTAAATATGATAAGGCTTTAATTTCATTATCCAATCAAAGTGCATTTCTTATGAATCTAGGTCATTAATATATTTGTCATGTAAATATCATATTTAGACTATAAAAGAAAAACTATTTATATAGATGACGCCAATTATAAATTCTAAGCAAATTTTAAATTTTTGGAGTTTGCTTATTGTTTATTCTACTTAATTTAAGTACTAACTGACTCTTTCCATTTTTCATAGAAAATATTTTTTTTATTGACATTAAAATTTATACATTTTAATGTGAGCAAATTGAATATCTTGATTGAGATGATCATTTTGATTCTTAGTTAGATGATTTTATTTTAATTGTTAGTCATCGATGAGTTTACTTCACATTCCAAAACTGATAAATCCGTAGTCATTGTGATTTTATAGAAGACATATATTTTATTGTTTGTCACTTAAATTCCTAGTTATAGGCACTAATCTCCCCCCTCCCCCCCCCCCCCCCCAAAAAAAAGGGTGATGACAAAAGTATTTATTCTTTAGATTGCAACGACAATTATTAACTCAAAAAAAAATATTTTTTTCAGTTTCTTTATTATTTATTCTTCTTAATTTAAGTACTAGTTGGCTCTTTACATTACTTCAAGAAATATTTCTATCATTGGCGTCAAAATCTATATATTTTAAGGTGAGTCAATTGAATCTCTTGATTGAGATGATCATTTTTTATTTAGTTAGATGACTTTATTTAGATTGTCATTCAACGCTAAGTATATTTTACATCCTAAAATCGATAAATCAATAGTAATTGTGATTTTATAGAAGGCATATATTTTGTTATTCAGCAATCAAGTTCAAAGTTATACGCACCAACCCATGAAAATGATGATGAAAGAAGTACTAATTCTTTAGATTTTGACTTTTACTTGGTGCATAATGTACCGTTATTCCTCTCAAAGTCTGATTCTCAATCTTCTAAAGGTGAGAATATTATGTTGAGTTTCAGATGTTTAGATTCTATATATTTGAAAAGAATTGAAGAGATACGATAGAATCATAGTGTTCATCACCTAAAGAAATGTAACTTGCACTTATACAAGTTTTAGAGTATATATATCTAAAAATAATTGAAGGATACGATAGAATCATATTGTTCATCACTTAAAATGTAACTTACACTAACACATGCACAATAAATAAACTTTTTGTCAAATTTGCCTTGACATTGATTTTACATTTTTAGTAACTAAATTTATTCATCACAGTTGCACCTAATAGCGATTGGATGGAAAGTCAAGAGATTTTTTGTGAAACTTCTTCAAGACATAAGACAGTTTACTAACTAGAGTCAGTAGAATAAAATTGTAAGATTAACAAATAAAGTTTTTTAAAAATAAATATTTTGCAAATCACCAAACATGTGCTCGTGGTTTAATTCCAAAAGATATGCCTCCTACACATACAATTATTGATAATGTTTAAGAATGACACAAGATGATATTATAATAATTTAAAATTTATGAAAAATTAAATTTATAAAATGATTCAGATTATATTAAATTCAAGATATACTAGTCCAAATAAATAATAATATAATTGAATTAATTATTTAAGTCCATTAAATCTGTATTTAATTAAAAATCTGAATTTAATAAAAAATCTAATTTAATTAGACTAGTTCATTGATTTGGCTACAAATGATGAGCCTACTTTGCTAAGCTTAATGTCATCTTCTCCTAAAGGCCCAATTTGGTACCACATGGCAAATGACATGGCATGCCAAGTTAAACAAAGAAGCCAATAGGATTATACAATTTGACAAAATGACATGCCATGTGTCATGTGTACAAGTTACATGTTCTGACCAATTAAATATTGTCATGTCACTTAAATTTGTTCTTATCACAACTCCTCTGCCATGTCACTTTAAGCTGATTGGCAAAAGAGAAGCTCGTTCTCACCATAACTCCTCTATTCAATAACAATAAATAGGGATCCTCATATATCATAAATGAAACTACAATTCTAATAAGAAGTCAGAGAGAGCTCGTGGATCAAAAGTTGCAAATCTCTCTATAAGCTACAAGTTCAAGCACTCAAGCATTCAAGTTCAAGAACAACTCAAGATCAAGATCGTCAGATTCATGAATAAGATCAAAAGCCCTTGAATTCAATTACAAGTCAAGATCAAGTTCAAGAATAAATCAAGATCAATTTCATAAAATTCAAGCTCATATCAAGTTCATCAAATCCACATATTAAGATCA
Organism: Solanum dulcamara; assembly: GCF_947179165.1. Lineage (NCBI taxonomy): Eukaryota > Viridiplantae > Streptophyta > Magnoliopsida > Solanales > Solanaceae > Solanum > Solanum dulcamara. Next base: position 44,681,452 of record NC_077239.1, on the reverse strand, counting down.
AGACCACAAGATTCAAGGTCAAGCCCAAAAGCCCTTGAATACAAGTACAAGCCAAGATCAAATCCATCAAGGTCACTAATATTCAAGATCAAGCTTAAGAGCCCTTGAATTTACATCTGAAAAGATGAATTAGAGGATTCATAAAGATTATAACACTCATATTTTAAAATCAAATACTACGATTGTGGTGATACTTTTTTTATCTTAATTATTATTTTCTAGATGTGAATTTTGTTGTCTACAAAATTTTGGCATGCCCAGTTGGACATTATCTACCTTGCATCTTAACTTTTCAATCACAAAAGAACATGTAAATGAATTTTAAGGAGATCAACTCCCAATCAACTTCCTCCAAGGTTGGTGGCTCCAAGTTCTCTGCTGATGTAGAAGTAATTCTTGGTGTTACCTTTGGAAGTTTTGGAACTGTTAAAAAAAACAAGATCACTATGTTGGGACAACAAACACTTCAAGTGTCGTCCACGTCAACTTTTTCTTTCGGGTCTTCAACTCCAAAAAGAGCAAGTTCCTCTACAAATGCTTCAGAAGAAAGGAGTAGTATTGTTGAAAGGATCAAGAAGACTAACTATACTTGAACTCTCTATTTCCAAGAACTCTTTTGCAAAGAAATACTATGATTCAACCAATAAATATGCTCAACATGCTTTGCATGATGTGAGATCTTTAAAGATTAACTTGTGCAACAATCCATGCTAATCTCCTACGTCCCCAATGATAATAGAACCTGGGTATCAAATTAGGAGTTCACTAGTTAGGGGCCTCGATGGGTATATGAGCCCTCTATACGTAAACCCTTTGATGGCTTGTAGAGATTCCTCTTCTAAATCACTAATGAAAAAGGAATTGGGGTCCATGGACTGTTCTATGGTCTAAAGAACTTGTTACGAATTGTAGGGCTCGTTTTAGGGTCGAGGTTAACAAATGTGATACTTTGTTCTATGATCGACTTTATGAGTCGTAGAAGGCTTGATGGGTCGTAACATCAGATCGTAGAAGTGGTCATTTTCCATTGGAAATTTGGCTAAGTGTCAAGGAGTTCTACGTGCCTCTCCTATGGCTCGTAGGACACTTTACCTCTCATATAGTACGGCCATAGACCACTGATAGTTCACTTTTCTTAGGTTTTCTCTTGGCTCCTTGGGATTGATCAAAGTTAAAATAGTACGGGGTGTTACAATAACTCTTCCTTGGGATAATTCTTCCTCGAATGATGACCAAGCTAAGAATTTAGTCAATGCACAAATACAATGCAAGAACTCAAAGACTCAAACTCAAGAATAACTACTCAAAACTCAAGAAGGCACTAAACTCTGAGATAGGAATTGGGATATTTTAAACATTGACATAGGAGGAACGATGTGGGTACTTGGATTTAGCTTCCCATGTAGCCTCCTTCTCCATAAGACTTTGACCAAATGACCTCTTTGGTCCTTAATTTATGAATTTGATGATAAAGAATTTGTATAGGAATCTCCTCATAGAACAAGTTATCTTTCACACAAATGTTTTCTGTAGGAACAATGTGTGAATGATATCCCAATCATTTCTTAAGCATGGAAATATGAAACATGGATGAACGGCGGCTAACATGGATGGTAGCTCTAACTCATAGGTGACATTGCCAACTTTCTTAATAATCTAGTAAGTACGAATATAATGGGGACTTAGCTTCCCTTTCTTCCTAAATTTCATAACACCCTTCATAGGTGATACTTTCAAATAAACCTAATCATTCACCTCGAACTCCAAGTCTCTTAGCTTAACATCAGTGTAGAACTTTTGGCGACTTTGTTTAGTTTTAATCCTCTCTTGAATAATCTTTACCTTCTCCATGGATTGATGAACCAATTATGGCCCTATCAACTTAGCTTCACCAACTTTGAACCAACCAATTGGTTATCTACATCTTCTCTCATAAAGAGCCTCAAAAGGAGCCATTCGGATACTCGAATGAAAATTATTATTGTAAGCAAACTCAATAAGAGGCAAGTGGTCATCCCAATTTCCTTTGAAGTAAATGACACAATCTCTCAACATGTTCTCAAGAGTCTGAGTTGTACGCTCTGCTTGACTATCTTTCTAAGGGTGGAAAGTGGTACTAAGGTTCACCTTTGTACCCAAACCTCTAAAAACAACTTCCAAAACCGTGCAGTGAATTGAGCACATCTGTCTGAGGTGATAGACAATGAAAACTCCATGAAATTGGACTATCTCTTGAATGTACAATCTTGCATAATCCTTAGTTGAATCTGTAGTCTAAATGATCTAGAAGTGGGCTGATTTTATCATCTTATCCATAATCAACAAAATTGAATCATGTTGTATGTGAGACGCGGGAAACCTTTAATGAAATCCATGTTAATCATCTCCCATTTCCAATCTAGAAACTCTATATTCTAATCTACGCTACAAGGTATTTGATACTCAACCTTGACTTGTTGGCAATTCGAGTACTTAGAAACAAACTCTGTTATATCTCTTTCTATGCCATTCTATCGATAGACTTCTCTCAAGTATTGGTACATTTTGGTTGAACCTGGATGAATCAAATATCTAGAGCTATGGGCCTCTGCCATGATTCTATATCAGATACTATTAATGCTTGGAACACACAACCTGCCTTGATATGTCAACATGACATCTCCCCCTTTGGCAAATGTAATCACTTTCTTTTTGTGAACATCTTTCTTCAACTAAAGTATAATAGGGTCGTGGTCTTGCTTTTCCTTCATGTAAGATCTCAGAAGTTGGAAAGTCATAAAATGAGGAATAAAATATTAAAACTCAGAAAAATGCAAATTGTGGCACCAGGTGTTGACCACGAAGACCATCACGGGCCGTGGTCCGTACCAGACCTCGTGGTGAGCCACCCTAGTGGTGGTTCTAAAACTCAGTCCTGTAGTGAAGGAACCACGACAAGGGACCATAGGATATGGTGAGCACCACGGACTATAGTACCCTCTGTGGTGACTCCTCCCCTTAGGCCCCCAGAATATTTCCCAAGGTAGGGACCACGCCTCATTACTACGGACCGTGTTTCCCTTCATGGACTTGGTAGGTTCAATGGTGGTTGATCCTGCAGACCCTCTTGCGGGTCCTTCCCCATGACCAAGCTTCACGGATCGTGATGAATTCCATGGACCGTGAAGTCTCCATGGAAAAAGTCTTGAAACTCTCCACCTGCAACCTCTAAGATTCAAGATCAAGTCCAACTTCACGGACACCACCATGGGCCGTGGTGGGCATCCCGGAGTGTGATGGATCCTCCATAAAGTCCTAGTTTCCAGTTAAATAAAGGGTAGTTCGGTCCTTTCCTTATTCTTTCATTAATATATATGGACATTTTTGGGAATAGATTCATTATGTAATTTTCATAAATACTCCTAAGTCCATTATTTTCATTCATTAATTCCCAAATAACTTTAAGACTTCTTTCTCAAAGTTTCTTCAAGAGTTAAACTTCTTCCTCAAGTTTTTGCTAGGATTTCTTCAAGAACAAGTCTCCTTTATCAATTCAAAGTTCAAATTCATTCAAGGATGTGGGGATTGATCCATGAGTTGCTTTTACCCATGGACACACAAGGTTTTTATTCAAAAAGCTCATGATTTTTAATTAGGTTGTAACCCTAGTTTCATGAATTGCATTTGGCTATTTCAATTATATTTTTAATCATTATAAGCATGTTTCTACACTAACTACATGATTTCAAGATGAATTATGAATGTCCATGCATGAAGTGGTTTTCAATGATGATCTACATGAAGTATGATTATGAAGTTCAATGGTTTCAATGTATTCTCATGGTTTTTATTCCTAATGACTATGTATAGTTTTACTCTAAATTAAAGTATGAATTATGATCATGGATTACAATTATGTTCAAGTTATAAATTACATGCAAGTTATGAAAAATGTGACTTAGGGTCCTATGTTGTGACCTAGGAACCTAATGACATGAGTTATGCAAGTATGATATTGTAATGTTGAAAGGCTTATACTCACTTTGAAAGTATGAGATGAAAATAAGTTATTGTATAAATTATGAAGTTTATGAACAAGTTTATGATATATGTTAAGTATGATTACTATGTTATGTATTCTGTGGGATTTGACATAACACCGAATGATTCCTTGGGGTGGGGGCTCGAATTACGAGGTCTTTATACAAAGTCTCTTATCTCATAACTACGTGCAACCATCGGATTGTCTTCATGGCTTAACTAGTAGATCCATATACAGTGTATGTACGTGACCCGCCTAGTGGGGTTCAGTCTATCTTTAAAAGTTTATTCCCCTTTTCTTCCATTATATGAGAAGACATTGGAATTTCATGTTATAGTTCGCATGGTCTTATTTTCGGTTATGGTTCTATTCCACATGTATGTATACTTTCCTTATGTTGTCTTATGATCTCAATATATTTTTTAAATGCTTTGACCATTATAGTTTTCTCATGACTTTATTCATTCTCTTTTATTATGAATGTTAATTCATCATTGCATCCTATGATTTATATTGCATGTCATGCCCACATACTTAGTACATTCAAACATACTAACGCATATTATTGCCTACATTATCTCATAATGTAGTGGTTGTGGATCACATTCCCACACATAGCTAGTGGAGTTTCCTTTAACAACAAAGTTTTGGTGAGTCATCATCTATGAAGGACTTGTTATGAGTTTTTTCTTTTCTAAATACTTGATTCATTCTTATTGAGGGAGAGATAGGGACATGTCTTAGACACCGCCCGTCTTAAGTAGTAAAGGCATTGTTGGACCTATGTTGTAGAGTCTATATAGTCAACTTTATGTTCTTATTATGATTCATTATTTAGACTCTTCTTATATTATTTGCACACTTACTTTACCTTATGTATGCTTATGATATGTCAAGAGGCTTGGTTAGAGCCCTTCAGAGTTTCGATTACCGTATTACAACTAGGCCCTAGGTCAGCTTGTGAACTTCACTTCCACAATAAGTAAGGACTCAATCCCATTCTGAACAATAATACCTCCCTTGTTAGATTCCACAAGAAAAACTCACAAACATGGTAGTCTATATACTTTGTTAGCTAACTCTTTCTTTATTTCCTCAACATGAGTGGTGCTCCCCATGGATAATTTGCTAAGATCATTAGAAACAACTTTAGCTTTACTTGGGTGGTAGAGAATGCTCATGTCATATTCCTTCAGAAACTCAAGCCATATCCTCTACCTTAGGTTCAACTCTTTTTGACTAAACACATAATGCAGGCTCTTGTGATCAGTGAACATATCTACATGCATGCCATAAAGATAGTGACACCAAATATTGAGAGAAAATACTACCGCTGCCAACTTTAAATCATAATTCAGATAGTTTCTCTCATCAATCTTAAGTTTTCTTGAAGCATACACTATCATCTTCCCTTTTTACATCAAAACAAAACCCATTCCAACTCTCTAAGCATCAAAATAAATGATGAAATCTATTACCTAGGGTAGGGAAAAACTAGAGCAATGATAACGCTCAATTACACCTCTTGAAAGAGATTTAGATGATCATTAGTAGTATATTTTACCCAAGTAAGAGTCAGGGTCAAACCCACAGGGAATAGGTTGAAACAAGTTCTATTAGCTATCACAATTCAGTCGTAATTGCTAGTTCCCAAAAAAAAACTTACATAAAGTAAAGATGGGGGTTTTAGTTGTGTTTTAGAAACAAAATAATAATGTGGTGACAAATAAAAATGATTGAAGTTGTAAACTATATGAATACTAGACTAGGATTGTGTTTTCCATGACTTATAATTTAATAGGCTAATCGTATTCATGATATCGTTCATTGTATTGCATGCAAAAGCTAGCGAGTTAGGTAACATCTAATTCACCTCCCAGACCTTCTTAGACGTATCTCATTCATCTCTTTACGGTCTCAAAATATATACCTTACTAACCCTCTCCATGGATCCCAGAATACTATCTTCTCCCGGTCTCAAGTAACTTAGATGAAGTTTATCCCTTATTTTGAAGCCAAACGTTTCGAATTTTTATTGTGAAGTATTTTCCTAATCACTACCTCCCTCCTGGAAAAGCAATGAATACGGGTAATTTCTTAATGCGTGCACTCACTAAGAAATACTTTTGAATGAAGAAATCACAATACATGCAAAAACAAATAACAAATATCAATCCTACTTTTGCCTATTCTAGTTAAGTCATCATGGTTCCCACAACCCTAGTTATGGGTTTAGCCTTGCATAATTATGATGAATATCTAAAGAAACAACGAATGAAACATGTATTAGAAAGCTTACAAACACCAATGAATCAAACTTGCAATTGAAGATTAAACCTTGAGTTAAAACATCAAAACAAGAATCAAAAGAAACTAAGTGTTGTCACTTTCTATCAATCATCTCCCGTGTCCCTTTGATGAAGGAAAATCTCCCAAAATAATGTTTGAGTTGTGTATTTGAAACCTCAAAACAGTAGGTAAAATGGGTTAAAATTATAGGAAAAGTGTACCCTGAAAATATAGCACAAGAGGGTATTTATAGACACCTAAAACAAGTCCTAAACCAACTAGGAAACCAACTTATTTTTGACTAGGATGGTGCTGGATGGGAGCCACCACGGCCAGTAGTGGGAACGAAGGCTCATTGTGGCCTTCATTGGCAATTACCTTAGCCTTTTATGGTGGTCCATCCCACCATGACACCCACCACGGCCAGTAGTGAGGACCATAGCTTATGGTGAGGCCCTTGGTGGTTGCCTTGGCCATGTTGCTCTTGTCTTTGTCTCTTGGTGATTGCCTTGACCTTGACACTTCTTGAATTTGAATTTTGATGGCTACCTCTTCACTACAGAACCCACCATGACTAATGGTAAGAACTACGTCCAGTATTTCATACCACATCTCATGGTGGCTATATTGGTGTGCATACTTGGTCAAAACATGATTATTAAATCTCCCAACACCCATTCCAAGGTCCTTCAAGTTTCGGTGAAGTTCGTTCTTTGAGTTCTCCTTTCAACTTGTCGTGAAACCTTGCAAAGCTCAAGTCAACTTAGAACTTCTTACATATTTTGCTTTCCTTTTGACCTCATCTCAACACCAAGATACCAAAATCCTTCAATATCAATCAAATTTTTGCATAAACCATGCCAAATACCATCAACCCAAGCGTGCTTCAATTTTTGTGAAAACTAACTAAAAACACATATCAAACTAACAAAATGCGCTTAATAACTTAAAATAACTCCTTGTTTTGAGCATCGTAAATGTCGTATTTTTGTGACACATAGAGCAATAGTCAATCTCATTTTCAATTCTTGAAAACTTTTCTCACAAGCTTCTGACCATTGGAACTTAGTCTTTTTCGGAGTCGACTTAGTCAATAGAGATGATATGAATGAGAATCACTCAAAAAACCTCCTATAATAGCTAGCCAAACCCAAGAAAATTCTTATATCAGTCGGGGATGTCTAGGCTAATTTTTTACTGCCTTTATTTTCTGCAACTCAACTCAGATACCATCACTAGAAACAATGTGGCATAGGAATGCCACATATGTAAGCCAAAACTCACACTTCGAAAACTTTGCATATAACTCCTTATCATTGAGAGTTTAGAGAACAATTTTGAGATAGTTGGAATGCCCCCCTCCTTTCTCGAGTAGATCAAAATGTCATCAATAAACATGATGAAAAATATATCAAGGTACTGCTTGAATACCCTATGAATGAGGTCAATGAATATTGCAGGAGTGTTAGTCAAACCAAAGGACATGACTAGGAACTCATAGTGACCATATCTGGTTCTAAAAGTTGTCTTCAAAATGTCACTTTCTCCAACTTTCAACTGCTAATAGCCTTATCTGAGTTCTATCTTAGAGAAATAAGTGGAACCCCAAAGGTGGTCGAACAAGTCATCGATTCTTAGAATAGGATATTTACTTTTTATCGTAACCTTGTTCAACTGATAGTAGTTAATGCACATTCTCAAGGAACCATCTTTCTTTCACACGAATAGTATAAAGCGCCCCAATGTGAGACATTTGACCTAATGAATCCCTTGTATAAAGATATCTCATCTGATCTTTTAACTCGATGAGATCCATACTTTATGGAAGAATAAAAATAAGTTGAGTATCAGGAAGAACATCTATTTCAAAGTCTATCTCCTTATTGGAGAGACCTTAGGTAAATCCTAAGAAAAAGCTTTAGGAAACTCACTCACAACTGTAATAGACTAAAAGGATGGTGTCTCCATAGTACATCTCTAACAATGTGGTAGATACACCTCTTAGAGACTAACTTTCTTACTTTAAGGTAAGAAATGAATTGACTCATAGGAACTGCTGGACTACCTTTTTACTCTATAACTGGCCTATTTAGAAATTGAAACTTGAGAACTTGAGTTTAACAATCAACTTAGGCATAACAAACATAAAGCTAGTCCATGTAAAGAATCAAATTAAAGTCTATCATGTCTAACTCAACTAAGTCAGCAGAAGTATCTTTATGATAGATAGACACTATACAATCTCAATAGACTATCTTAGTTAGAATTGACTCACAATTAAGAGTAGAAACACTCAAGGGCTCTAAAAAATGTTAGGGAGGGTCCCAAACTTAACAGCCACATATCGAGTAACAAAAGAAATGGTTGCACCTGTATCGAGTAAAGCATAAAGATCATAAGTAAAGACTCAAAACATACCACTGACAATATCTAGGAATGTCTCTTTATCTTTGAGACTAGCCATAACATATGAACGGTTTGAACCTCTGCCTACCCCAAAATTAGGACCCCTCTAATTACCTTTACCTAGTGATACTATGAAAGAAGATTGGTCTTTATTTCCCCAATTACTCTGATGCCTGACAGACAATCCCTTATAAACTGACCCATCTAGCCACATTTCTAGAAACCATTAGTACCATCACAACACTATCCCAAATGAAGTCTACCTTACTTACCACAAGGTGGGTTGCATGAAGAACTTTAGACCATACTCCCTTGAGACTGTGAGCCTTGAGCTTTAAAGTTCTAGTTACCTTAAGATCTTTGGTCATTTGTATAGTTGGATATTGGTGCACTAGCGGATGATAGTGCTTAACCAGAAGACCTTTTTCCAAAAGAAAGAGCGATTTTTGTTACCACTCTTCTGGTGGTTAGACTCATTACTTGTGGATTTGGCTTGCTTTGATGTTCCCTTCTATCCTTCCTCTTATTCTCCACCACAAGCTTGAAGGTGTCCATATCTAAAATCAGCAAGGATGCCTAACACTCTTTGACATGCCTAGACGGCTGAATAAACTTGAGGTTGTACTCTTTCACAATCAATCCCTCTTGCTTCAGATTAACAAACTCCTTAACTTTTGTTTCCCTCAGACTGCAGGCTCAACATCCTCACTGCGGATCTCTTCCCATTAGTTGTACTAGACATTTATAACATCCTTAAGCTGATAGGAAATAAGCTCTACTCCTTTAATTTCTATTATATGCATAGCCTTGAGGATCTTTCATATTTAAACAATAAGACTCTGGGATCCTCCTCAACTTTTGACCCGGTGAGAACTTGTGAGTTCATCCTCATAAAATCGATAATCCCTGTAGAAGCAGATAACTCTAAAAAACTAGAGATCAGAACCAGGGTGTTACACCCTACACTTTTGAACCTTGAAACGTGTTTCTAGTCTTCTTGAAAGTGTCCATGAGGTCCCCATTGTCCAGACACTATCAAATGACTCTAAGGAGGGGAGGATGTGATACCCTATAGTAGAGAAGGTTGGAAATAGAGTCGTGGGAATCTGAAATGAGTTGTAGAACTCAATTTACCTACATAAGCTACTAATTTAGAAGTCTTATACACTTGAGCTACTTAAGGACATACCAAGCTTATGTAGCAAGGATTACACGGGTTCTTAAAATAAGATGAGATTATGAACCCACGAGGAAGAGAAAAAGATGACATGTGGCAGCCTAGGAAGGCGACACGTGGCAGCACATTAAGCAAGCAGGTGACCCACCTGCTTGGGGTCAAGTAGGTGACCCACCTGCTTGGGGGAGGTGGACCCTACTTCCACATGGCAGCACCCTATTGTAAGCATGCATATGTGGCCCAATAAGGGCTAGACACGTGTCACCCTATGGGGCTGACATATGTCACCTCCAAAGCCACCCTATATATATATGTTAAGTGACTAAGGAATTCATTCCTTACCTTAAAACTTAGCCAAAAGCTGAAAAAGTTTGAGAGCAAAGGAACATAGCTACGGATGGCTCCTTTTCAAGGTAAGTTCCAATTTTCCTTCGTGAATTAATTATCTACGGTGTTCATCAACCACATAGATATATATATATATGTATCTTACGATGTCTACGGAATTAATTCTTCAGCTTGGAACTTTAGAGAAAGTTGAAAGAACAAAGAGAGAAAATGTTAAGAACTGGTTAACAAACCCGTTTTTGGAGGGGACTGTTGTTAGTAATATTGGTATAATGTCTTGTGTACAGCTTCATTTCGAATGATTCAATATGTTTTGGAAAGGTATTTCATAGATATATAACTTTCATTTAGCCTATAAAATCCATTTTTGCTTTTATCTTCTCGAAAAAGGGTGATGAATTATAGAGGAGGTACTGCCCAGATTTTTGTTTTGGAAATCTTACATGGACTGCTGTTGGTATTTTGGGCATATCTTTTTGTACAGAATTGATGTAGGGGTGGTTCGAAATTTTATGAGACTTTAAGAAACATGTCTATAACTTTCATGGAGGACATAAATCCTGTTTCCCTCAATTACCCCTTTGAAATGAAGCGACAATGCAAGACAGTAAGCTATCCAGAATTCACATTTTGATAGTTTTGAGTGAGTTGTTTGGGGTATGTATTGTGTAATGTTGGTATGAATTGCTTGTATATGTGTCGCAGGTTGTTGTTGGTTGGTTGGATGTAGTTACTAGGGGTGTGATTGGAAATTTGGATAGGGTACAATATAGGGGAGGTGCTGCCCAATTTTTGTTAACGCCTTAACTAATTAAAGGACTAGTCGAGGAAATGGACAAGGAAATAGATTCCATGAATACTAAGGTGCAACTGAAGGTGCTGGAAAGTCCAGAGTGGTTTATATTCGTATTACTTCCATGTTGAATAGGTTCAAAGGACGATGAGGCGAACATGACAAAGAGTAACTCGTACGAGGTATGTAAAGCTTTCTCTTGGCATGTTTTGGTATAAGTACGTACAACTATCTTTATTTCCTTTTGGTAAGTCTTAGACTTTAGTGAATTGTATGTGGAATGTGGGGATAATTCCATTCCCAGAACTCTAGATATGCCTCATAATCCCTAACTACAGTTAGGTGTTGACACCCCTACAAGAATTGAGCATTGCCTGTTAAGGCTTCTACGTGCTAAAGGGTAGTGTATGGGAAACTATCTTTCCTTTATCTTGGTAAGTACTTGGTATGAAAATGAGATTACGATGCCATAGTTGTTCACCGAGACCCAGGATGGGTCGGATACGAGATATGTATATAATGACCACCTGAAGGAAAGTACAGACTATATAGAATTTACTCTCTTTCTTTTCTGGCATGTCTTAGTTGTAAGTTAAATATGATGTGAGCTCTAGAGTAACTCCATTATTAACAAATCCTATTTACTTTTGAATATCAAACTCTAATAGTAGTTGAACCATTTCCCTGGAAACTTCTACATGTTAAAAAGGTACTAAATGTACAGGCTCCAAGTCTTAAAGGCTATACGAGACTAAGTGTTTTTGATTCCATAAATGATTTGGCCCTATGTTAATACATGTCTAGGGTCCACGAGATTACTTTTGAGGCAGCTCATAATGGCATTAGAGGACACTCGAGATGACTACACCATTACTCGGGTCCTCAGAAAAAAGCTTAACTTTCTTATTTTATTGAGTCTATGATAATGATTTAAATTGCATATAGTTACTCACTACTCTACTCGTGTATACTGTAACCCTTCTTTCACCAAGTCCTGGGCTGGGTACGTTATCCTGTATAATTCACTGCATTGTCCACCGAGCCCCTCACTAGAGGGCCAGGTACGTATGTATATATATGATGATGTGTTGTAATAAGAAGGTGATGGCACTGGGGCCATGATGTTTTATAGATATGATTCATCGGACCCCTGAAAGGGCCGGCTATATGGTATGATATGAGCATGCATGCTTTTGTAATTCACAGAGTACAGGTACATGCTTCTAATTTGATAATTTGTTCCCTGCTCCTTAATTCGGATATACTTCCAGTTGTGTTATGTTATGTTTTACATACTCAGTACATACGTCGTACTGACCCCCTTTTCTCGGGGGGCTGCATTTCATGCCCACAGGTACAGATACAGGTTTTGGAAGTCCGTCAACTTAGGATTTCACGCAGCTCAGCTGGAAGAGGCTCCATTGTATCGGATCCTAGTTTTTGATACAGTCCACTAATGTATAAAATTGTTTTGTCTATTTAAGGGTACGATGGGGGCCCTGTCCCGCCATATGTTGTCATTAATATTTTTAGAGGTCTGCAGACATGTATACGTGGGTTGTGTATATCAGTTTGATTTAGCTGGGTCTACATGATATATGGTATATGTTGTTATATTATGGCAGCCTTGTCGGCTTGCATGCCCTTTCATGTTATGACACAAATGAAAAGGGCTACAGGTTTATGAAAATGTTATCGCCCAATGGGGCTCTGTTACTTGATATTGTTTTATTTACAGTTTAATTTGACCACAGATGATAGTTAAGTATACGGGGGGGTCCAGTTGGGACCCCAGTCATGGCCTACGGGGTTAGGTCGTGACATAGGGTACTCTGACAATCAGACTGAATAGCCATCAATTATCTTAGCATAGAAATTGCTCATTTAAACTTAGCGCTAGAAGTGATAGTATCTAAGCAGTATGTGGAAACTCTTCACTTCTATTCTCAACCTCAGGCTTGGTGGTTTGAGCTCAATTTCTTTTATTCATTTCAAATAGTTTTGGAATCTCATCATCGGTGATGTTCCTCTAGCACAAAGTACATTTGGAAGGCATTATCTAAAAATATGAAACACACGAATTCGAATGAGATTTTATAGAGTTAAAATCTATCACACGAACTATAGTATGAAAGAAGTGAAATAATTCCTAAGGTCATGTAGCCTCCTAGTTATTGATGTGGCACACTTCATACTAATAAGGAGGACTCTACTAGACTTGAATTCATAGATATCCTAGGACTTTTGAACTTTGTGCTCTGATTCCGAATTTATCAAGCCCTAAGTCTATACCCCTAGGCATGGCCCGAACCCAAAACCAATTAATGCTTCCCAAGCGAACCTTGCCTAGAATACTCACTAAGTTGAAGACTTTACTCATAGAAATCTAACTCATGATGGGAATACAAATTTATAAAAGTGCACTTATCATAATTAGTCCCAAAAGATACTCTGAATATAATCTAACACAATGTTTGCAAAACATGAACTCAAAATATGGAACTGAATAACTCAACTCTTTCTATGTATAGTCTATGAAGCCTCTAAAACTAACTCTGAAATAGGTACCGGGAAAGGACATGGCTACCTCAAAATACAAAATGTAATGATTAAAATAAATACTCAAGACCTCCTCTAAATGAAAAGAGGTCTCACCAAAAGCTTGATGGAAAACTAAAGTTCAATGATATGCCTGTTGATGATAATCATATATATCTTTATATTAAAATAATGCAACGCCAAATGGTATCAGTACATGAAATATACGGCATGTAAATAGCTAAAAAAACTTACTCAAGGATACAAAACCAAACTCAATAGAATGCATGCTTAAAAAACTCAACTCAATAAAGCATGTAATATAGGTGAAATAGAGAATCCTTTAAAAGCATAGATAAATAATATAACTCAGTATAAAATAATATTTTACTCTTTGGGGAGTTTCTCTAACTGACAACCATCACTATGAGCCTCGTGATAATACAATAAAACATTGTTGTTGCCACAACTTTCCAATACCTTGCCAAGGTAAATAATGTAACTCAGTATAAAATAATATTTTACTCTTTAAGGAGTTTCTCTAACCGATAACCATAACTATGAGCCTCGTGATGATACAATGAAATATTGTTGTTGCCATAGCTTTCCAATACCTTGCCAAGGTAAAGGAAACAACTCATCTCATGGATCCATATAAAAAGCCATTAGTGAGGCTATGAGGAGTTGCCCGAATGAATGACACGATCCTATCCTACAATGTCTACATAGTTTATGGAATTTGAGTTATTATATACTCTTACCTGAATCGGTGCTCAATACTATTCCAAAAAATATATTTATTATGATCACATATCAAGTGAGTGTATATACTCAATTAACTCATTTAGTCTTATTGGACTTTGCTGAATTAGCTCAACTCTTCTTAACTCAACTTTTCTCTTTAAAAAACTTATACTTTCTCAATCTCAGTAAATATATAAAGTCTACTTTAACTTCTTAACTCAGTCTCAAAATAAGTATTTAAATGCATTATAACTCAAACTCATTTACACTCAATAATTATTATTCTCAAAATAGTAAACAAATGGTTTTCTAAAACTCAAACGCATGCTAAAACTCTTTCTCAATTAAAAGAGGAAATATATCATTCTTTTATCTCAAATTAATGTAAAAATATAAATAATGCAAATACTCAACTAGGGTTCATGTGAATATAAAAATGAATTACAATTCAAGTACTCAAATCATGAAAATCATCACAATGGACTCATATATATAAAGAACTCAATAAGAAACTTTATAGATAACTCAAGAACTCAATTTAACTGGATTGAAACTCAAACTCAAAACTCAACTCGACTGAATGAAGATGTAGAACACAAGGAAGAACTTTGTCCAACGTTGTGATTTTCCATACATATCTAGAAGATCAAATATCTAAGAGAAACTCGAAGAATTCGGTTGAAACTCTTGAACCCTAGCCTTTTCTCCTTCTATCCAACCTTTGATCTCAAAATATTCCAATTTTTAATAAGAGAAAGTCTTATTGAGTAATGATAAGGGGTTAATTTGTAGTCCTAGAATGTCTTGATTCAAGTTTGGAAAAGATAGAAAAGGATTGGAATACCCCTCATTAAAACTAGGTCTGGTTCGCTACAGACTTTTGTATGAAACATAGAAGGCCGATCGTAGAAACTGGTGTCAAATTAAGGGTTCACTCGTTAGGTGCCTTGATGGGTCTATGAACCCTCTCTATGGGTTGTAGACCATTTGATGACTCGTAGGGACTCTTGTGTAACTCACTGGTTAAAAGGGAATTGGGGTCTACGAAACTTGTTATGGTTCGTAGGACTTGTCATAGGGTCAATGTACACAATAGCTATTGGAATAAGACACCATTTTCGATGATGGAATTTATGATTCATAAAAGGCTTGATGGGTTGTAATATCGAATTGTAGAAGTGGTCCTTGACCATAGGCTTCATGCCCCGAGAGGGTACCCTAGGTGTGGTCGGCACTCAAAAACCATCTCTGACCTCCGAGAGAACAACTTGGTCTCATCGCTCATTCATTCATTAGCGGAAGACTTAAGTGAAAATAAGAATACTTATGTGGGCTCGCCATCATCAACATCAAATGGAATAAATAATCCTTAGAAGTAGTTTCAAAGGAGAACTACTCCAATTACATTATCAAACTCTGTCTATGAAGCCTCTAACACTATCAGACGGTGTCAATGACATGTACATGCTTAACTTAAAAGAAACATAATACTCAACAATAATAAAAACCTAAAGAGTTCCTCTAAATACAAGAAGGACACACAAATAGCTAAAAAGTAATGATCTTCAACAATACGTCTGTTGAGGATCTCTAACACCTATATATGTATCATAAAATGATGCAGGTCGAATGACATCGGTACATGGAATGACAAGTATGTAAAATGGCAAGAAAGTAAGAATAGATATGAAGAAATTCCTCTCAAGAAGACTCGACTCAGAACTCAACATCAATATGAAATGTATGTTTAAAAATAATATTAATAAGCAATGCTTACTCAGTTGGGAGTTTTTTTAACCGACAACCATCACTTATGAACTAGTGATGATACAACGAAGAGATATCGTTGCCACATTCATCCAATACCTTTCCAGGGTAAAAGACATCAACATCTTGGATCCAATCATCAAAGTCCTTTTTTTGGGACTGAAGAGGTATAGCCTCTATCCTACGCTGGCCACATAGTTCTGGGGTTTGAGCCAGTTAAACTGTTACCTAACTCGTTTCTTAATTCTACTCCCAAAATATGTGCTTATATTAACATCATCATCTAGTCTTATTGGAAAAACATCAAACCCATCTTATTACCTCTTCATCAATCATTACACTTTAAAATATTATTTACATCTCATCAAAACATCTGGCTCAAAACATCATTTACTCAAATTCATTCAAACTCAATTCGTTTGCTCTTTCAAAACTCAATAAAATATATATATAGTATTAATTCAAATCACTTTTTTGTTAATAAATATTAAAAGCTAACATCTTTACTCAAAACACTTGTAAAAATATTCATCAAATCAATTAGGGTTCATGGTAAAGTAGACATGAACAATAATTCCAATAATATGAGAGATAAAAATAGTAGTAATCTCAATGCATAAATATATCTAACTCAATAGAAGAAGAATTAATTCATTTAGAATTCAAGATTTGGGTAAAACTCAACTACAACTCAATTATGATCAATATAACTATTAGGCACATAGATGAACTCAATCCAATATTATGAATAACCTTAAATACCTAGAATTCGAAGTTTTACTCTGAATTGAAGAATTCAATGACCACTCTTGAAATACTAACCTTTTCTCCACGTCAGAGAATTATGTGTACTACTCGGAGTATAAGAATTACAGGAATAGTATTTCTACACTATTAAAAACTAAAACTATATTTAAGAATGAGTAAATAAGGTGGGTATTTATAGGTGTGGAAGAGGGACCTAACAATAAATAAAAATAATTACAAAGGACGATGTTGAAAATTCAATAAAGGATTGTGATCTCATGGATGATATCAAATGGAGGACTATTGATGTCATGAGTGATGTCAAATGGATCTAGATCTTTTCATCGTTGGTGAGATGAACCTTCTTTTAACGGAATACCCTTTTTTAGAGCTGCATTTGAAAAAGATAACTTCCTAATTAGAATTTGGTGTCTCATATGAATTGTAGATATAGAAGTATACTTTCATGTCATTCAACAATCAACCATTTGGAGCAACCTACCGTGAGATATAATTTTTCTTCTACAAATACTCCATTTCATCACAGCACCATGTCTTGCAAAAATTAATTTATTTGACCTACATATCCTCTAAATCTTAAGATATGGTCTCATAAAAGTTTTAGGTAATGCCGTTGGGTTATTCAGAAATTTGAATCACCTAATTTGGACTATTCTATTAAAAGTTATTCCCAAAATATAGAAGTAGTATCATTTTCATTGAGAATTGAAATACCACACACAACGTTTTAGGGGGTGATACAAATCTCTCCCTTGGGATCATTCATCCTCGAATGAATATGAAACTAGGCGACATGAATAACGAATATTATCAAGACATCAATTTCTCAAAAACTCCATTACTCAAATGTTCAAACAAAACATACTGAAATAGTCAATGACTCAAACTCAAGAATACACATCGACTAAAAGGTAGAAGTAAGGAATATTACCTTAAACATCATCCTCATAAGACACGAATAGATGAGGATATTTAGCCTTCATATCTTCTTTAGCTTCCCATGTTTCCTCTTCAACAAATTAATTTCACCATAGGACTTTGACAGATGCCACTTCCTTAGTTCTTAATTTGCGAACTTGATGATCAAGAATCTGAACTGGAATCTCTTCATAAGTCAAACTCTCTTTCTCCCCAATGCTCTCAGTTTGGACAACAAGTGAAGGATCTCCCAAACACTTCTTAAGTATAGAGATATGAAACACGGGATGAATAGCTGCTAATTCTGGGGGCAACTCTAATTCATAGGTTACGTTACCAACCCTTTTCACAATCTGATAAGCACCAATGTAGCAGGGACTAAGCTACCCTTTCTTTCCAAATATCATCACACCCATCATGGGTGAAACTTTCAAGTATACACAATCATACACTTTGAACTCCAAATATCTCCTCCTAACATTAGTGTAAGATTTCTGGCGACTCTGAGCAGTCCTAAACCTCTCTTGGATGGTTTTCACTTTATCCATAGCTTGGTAAACCAATTCTGGTCCAATCAACTCAGCTTCACCAACTTCGAACCAACTAATTAGTGATTTACATCTCCTCCTATATAGAGCTTCGTAAGGAACCATTTGAATACTCGAATGAAAGCTATTATTGTATGCAAACTCAATAAGAGGTAAATAATCATCCCAATTACCTTTAGAGTGTATGACACAGGCTCTAAACATATCCTCCAAAGACTGTATCATATTTTCTGCCAGGCCATTTGTCTGCAGATGAAAAATAGTACTGAGGTTTACTCCGAACCCAAACCCTTCTGAAACGACTTCCAAAACTAAGAAGTAAATTGAGATCCTCTATCTGAAATGATAGGAAAAGGAACTAGTCTAACAATCACTCTAAGATACAGTTTGGCATAATCCTCTGTGATGTCCGTAGTCTTAACCGGCAAGAAATGAGCCAATTTGGTCATCCTATCCATAATCATCCAAATATAGTCATGTTGTTTGCAGGTTCGCGATAAACCGGTAATAAAGTCCATTTTGATCATCTCCCACTTTCATTTTAGAATCTCTATATTTTGAGCCACTCTAGAAGGCCTTTGGTGCTCAACTTTAACTTGGTTGCAGTTCGGGCATTTAGACACAAACTCTACTATATCTCTCTTCATTCACTCCACCAGAATACTTCTCTCAAGTCATGGTACATCTTTGTCAAACCTGTATGGATAGAATACCTAGAATTATGGGCTTCTTCTATGATTCTCTCTCAAATGCCATTAATACTTGGAATATATAATCTCCCTTGATATCTCAACACTCCATCTCACCCTTTTTCAAAAGTCATTAACTTCTACTTGTGAACCTCATCTTTTAGTTGAAGGACAATAGGGTCCTAATCTTGCTTTCCTATCACCTCTGCAACTAGAGATGATTTAGCTCCACTCCAAACTATTGTACCACCCTCAATAGGGTCAATAAGTTGAACTTCTAAATGCGCAAGTCTATGCACTTCCTTTTCCAACTCCTTCTTTTCCACTACCACATGGGTCGTACTCCCCATAGGTAATCTGCTTAGAGTATCGGCAACTACATTTGCTTTACCTGGGTGGTAGAGAATGCTCATGTCATAATCCTTGAGCAACTCTAGCCATCTCTTCTACCTCAAGTTCAGCTTCTTTTGATAGAATGCATACTGCAAGCTCTTGTGGTCCGTGAATACATCCACATGTACACCATAAAAATAGTGACGCCAGATCTTAAGAGCAAATACCATAGCTGCCAACTTAAGGTCATGAGTGGGGTAGTTCCTCTCATGAGTCTTAAGTTATTTGGAGGCATAGGCAATGATCTTACCATTATGCATCAATACACATCCTAACCCAATTCTGGAAGCATCACAATAGATTATAAAACCATCTATTCCCTCAGGTAGGGACAACACTAGAGCAGTACTCAATCTAGCTTTCAACTCTTGAAAGCTTTTCTCACAAGCATTAGACCATTCAAACGTAGCCTTTTTCTGATTTATCTTAGTCAATGGTGAGGATATGGGTGAGAATCCCTCAATAAACCTCCTATAGCAACCACTCAAACCTAAGAAACTCCTTATATTGGTTGGAGAAGTAGGTCTGGGCCAGTTCTTAACTACCTCAATCTTTTTAGTATCAACTCAAATTCCATCACTAGATATAATATGGACTAGGAATGCTACAGACACAAGCCAAAACTCACACTTCAAAAACTTATCATACAACTCCCTCTCCTTAAGAGTTTGAAGGACAATCCTAAGGTGGTTAGGTTGCTCACTCTTACTTCTAGAGTAGACCAAAATATCATTAATGAAGACAATCATAAACATATCTAGGTATGGCTTGAATACCCAGTTCATGAGGTCCATAAAAGCTACAGGAGCATTTGTCAATCAAAAGGACATAACAAGAAACTCAAAATAACCATAGCGGGTTCGAAAAGCCATCTTCGAAATGTCATATTCTCTCACTTTCAATTGATGATAGCCTTATCTAAGGTCTATCTTAGAGAAGCATCTGCAACCCTGAAGTTAGTCAAATAAATCATTTATCTTGGGGAGTGGATACTTGTTATTTATGGTAACCTTGTTCAGTAGCCGGTAATCAATGCAAATTCTAAGGGACCCATCTTTCTTTCGCATGAATAGGACAGGAGTGCCCCAAGGTGAGACACTTGGCCTAATAAATCTCTTATCTAGGAGGTCTTTCAACTGTTCTTTCAACTCTTTCAACTCAGTAGGAGCCATCCTATAAGGAATAATAGAGATAGGTTATGTATCAAGAAGGACATCAATACCAAAGTCTATCTCTCTATCAGGAGGGATTCTGGGTAAATCCTTAGGAAAGACTTTAGGAAACTCACTCACAGCATGAACTGGCTTAAGAGATGGAGCCTGATCATTACTATTTTTTACTCAGACTATATGATATATACATCCCTTAGAGATTAACTTTCTGGCCTTAAGGTAAGAAATAAATTTACCCCTAGGTACTATAGAACTCCCCTTCCACTCTAAGATAGGGTCATTTGGAAATTGAAACTTAATAATTCAGGTCCTATGATCAACTGAGGCATAACAAGCATAAAGCCAGTCCATGCCAAGAATCACATCCAAATCAACCATGTCTAACTCAACTAAGTCAGCCATGGTATCCTTGTGATAAATTGACATAGTACAATCTCTATAGACCCTCTCAGCTAAGATAGACTCACTAATAGTAGTAGACATGTTAAAAGGCTCAAGAAGACACTCAGAAAGGATCTCAAATTTACTAGCCAAGTAAAGAGTCACAAAAGATAATGTAGCACCCATCACATAATGCATACACATCAAAAGAAAGGACTCGGAGTGTCACGACCCAATCCCATAGGCCGTGACTGGGGTCCGACCTGGACCTCCATATACCTACCTATCAGTTGTAGCCATATTGAACTATGAACAAGGTGATACTTCTCACAAAATGAAAAAAAAAAACCAATGAGCTAAAACTTTTTTTCGTGTGCGTGTGGCCTCTTTCACTCATCTCATAACATAAAAGGGTATGCAAGCCGACAAAGCTGCTGTAACATAAAATATTTACAAAATGCCATATAGGTACAGTCGAAACGAACTCACAAACATCCCACATCCATATGTCTACAAACCTTTAAGAATAGTGACAGCAACATATGGTGAGATAGGGCCCTCGTCGTACCCCTGAATGTACAAATATATACATTAAGTGACCAGTATCAAAAATTAGGCTACAGAATAGTAAAGCACTGCCGACATGGCTGACAGGAACTCCTAAGCTGACGGATCTCCAAGATAAGCATCTGTACCTGCGGGCATGAAATGCAGCACCCCAGAGTATGGGGAGTCAGTACGATATATGTACTGAGTATATAAAGCATAACAATACATAACTGAGACCATAACTAAAGTAGGGATGCAGGGGACAAGTATAACAATTAACAAATTATTGTACCTACACCTTAGGACATGTAATCATACACATCATCATATGCTATGACCAGCCCGCTAGTGAACTCGGTGTCATAATCATTTCCTCATATTCACATATCATCGTACTATCATGCATTTCATTTCATCATATCATCATATACGGTAATATATCTTCGTACACGGTATAATCTTATCACGTATGTTATTATATTACACCCGGTTCACCACGAGGCTCGAGGTCACAAATGTATCACTCTAATCTCATATACATGACTACATAAAGTATCCAGTCCCTTTAGTGAGGGACTCGGTGAATGGAGTGGTGTACATCTATAGCGTACCTTTATAATATACATACTATATCCGGCCCTCTAAGGAGGGACTCGGTGTTCCTTCCTTATTTCGCCACATATACCATCATATTACAGCCGACCTGAGACTCAGTGAATAATCGTATCATCATAGCATATAACATATATCATACCTCATGTATGGAATCGTCTCCTTGTGCGTGGAACTGTACATATCCGGCCTAGTACGCGATGAAAAAAGTAGTAAAACTGTGCACGATAATGTTCCTAGCCCATCGTGGGACTCAAGGAAGGATGGGTTACAGTATGTATAAGTAGAGTAGTGAGAAACCATATACAACTAAGTCATTATCTGAGACTCGATGAAACAGTCAAGTGAACCATCACCAGAAGACTAGGGGAGTAATTATCCGAGGTATCCCTTTAGATGTCATTAGGGCTTACATCAATTGGGGCTTCAGGGATCATAAACATGCATCAGAATAATGCCACACAATTTATGCAATCAGAAATATAGTCTATGCAATCAGAAACATAATTTATCTAGTCAAAGACTCAACTCATGCAATCAACGGCATTTATCATTTCAGAGCCTCTAAAAAGAGGAGCTGGTACCTCTACTTACTATTCAATATATAGCAAGCTCGAGAATAGTAGTTTGAGTACTTTCAGACTCTTAATGTTCAGGAGTGACTAAAAGTCACGAGTTACACTCAGAGCTCATAAATGGAATTACCTCTAAACATATATCATATATCATTTTACTTAAAATTAAGCCATTCCAAAGGAAAGAAGAGATAGGCTTTACATGTACTACTTTTCATCACATAGAAGACTTACAGGCAACAACCCAGCTATTGCAGGAGTTCTAACATCAAAAGTAAATAAAAGTTTCGACTTATATTCAGGTCTTTGCGAATGGATTGAATCCCAAATATCACATACATATCATTCATAACTTACATCTAAGACATGCAAAAAGAAAAAAAAGATAGCTCTACATATTCATTCCAAAACATGCCAAAAGAAAGCTTCACATACCTCGTACGAGTCACTCTTTGCCACGTTTGCCTTGTCGTCCTTTGAACCTATTCATCCTGGAAGTAATACGAATATCAACCACTCTTGACTTTACAGAATCTTAGGTTGAACCTTAGTATTTATGGAATCTATTTCCTTGTTCGTCTCTTCAACTAGTTCTTTAATTAATTAAGGCGTTAACGAAAATTGGGCAGCACCTCCCCTATAATGTGCCCTATCCAAATTTCCAATTAGATCCCTAAACATTACATACAAACAACAAAAACAACCTTCAACATATGTTTATGCAATTCACACCAACAATATACAACATAAACTCCAAACGACTGACTCAAAAATACGATATCAAAATAGGATTTCTAGTTTCCATTTTGCAAAACCTTTTAACCGTACGAAGCGGGGGGGGGGGGTCATGTGGCTGAAACCAGAAGCTAAACCACATTATTTAGAACATATTTATACCCTTCAACAACAATCCACACCCCTGAAGCAGCACCTCACAAGAGCAATACTTTATTTCGACGACAATTTAACTATGGCGACTCCAATTTAGTTTATTCCCAACGTCAAGTGTTTCTATGCCATTTTCACATTTCCATCAACCTATAGTGCGTGTAACACACTCCATAACAACACCATATAGTCCAAATTAAAAGGAAAAACCTTACCTTACCCGAAATTGGCCAAAATTGTCAAATCGCAACTCGGAACTTCTTCAAACACACTGAAATTGAGCGGGCTGTTTGTATGACTTCCTCGCTGCACCAAATTAGATTTTCTCATTATTAAACATCATTATATAACCACGGTATACCATAATTAATTAATTCACGGAACAAAACTTGGATTCTTACCTCCAATAGCCAAACCCGTAGCCCCTCGTCTCTAGCCTCCCACATTTTTCCTCTTTTTTCTTTCACTTTTCTAGACGTAGAGATGAAGAGATGATTTTGTATATGTCGTATAGTACATATATACATCTTCACGGGGTTGAGGAATACCGTAAATAATTAATTCACAGAGAAAAATTGAGAAACTTACCTTTAACTTTCCAAAGCCATGGCTGCCCTTCCTCTCACATTTTCTCTCTATGTTTTGGCTGATTTTTGGACAACAAATGAAGTCCTTAGTCAAAATACATGTAGATATATGTTTCCTTAGGGGGTGACATGTGTCATCCCCTAAGGGTGACATGTGTTCGACCCCCATTGGGCCAACACATACATGCTGCCACTAAGGTATTGCCACGTGGCAGTGGGGTCCACCTCCCCCCAAGCAGGTGGGTCACCTACTTGACCCCAAGCAGGTGGGTCACCTGCCTGCTTGAGGTGATGCCACATTTCACCTTCTTAGGCTGCCATGTGTCACTTTTTTTCCTCCCTCGTGGGTTCGTAATCTCATCTTATTTTAAGAGCCTATGTAATCCATGCTACGCAAACTTAGTACATACTCCAATAGCTTAAGTATGTAAGACTTCCAAGTTAGTAGCTTATGTAGGTAAATCGAGTCCTACGACTCATTACTTGGCCTCCAATTCCTTCCGGATTCTTATGACTCCATTTCCTTCTGTACTATGGGGTATTCCCGCCATATGATGTCGTCACTATTCTTAAAGGTCTGTAGACATATGGATGTGGGATGTTTGTGAGTTCATTTCGATTGTGCCTATACGATATTTTGTAAATATTGTTATATTACAGCAGCCTTGTCGGCTTGCATTCCCTTATGTGTTATGAGACGAGTGAACGAGGCCACACGCATACGAAAAAAAGTTTTAACTCATTGTTTTTTTTATTTTATGAGAAGTATCACCTTGTTCATAGTTTAATATGGCTACATCTGATAGGTAGGTATACGGGGGTCCAAGTCGGACCCCAGTCGCGGCCTACGGGATTGGGTCGTGATAGAAGTGGTATCAGAGCAGTTCGTCCTCGGAGTATCTGCAGACCGTGTCTAGTAGAGTCTTGGTTATCGATGTGTTGCTCGCCACATCTATAAACAGGAAGCTATAGGGCATTTAGGATATTACCTTTCTTTCATATCTAAGATCGTGCTATAGATCCGAGTCATAGGAAAATTCCTTATACTAACCTTGAATCTTAACAGTAGGACGATACCAACAGAAGGAGGTAATTAATGATATGGGACATTATGAAGCACGCAGGTAAGTAAAGTAAAGGCACGGAAGATATCCGTTGGGTAAGGTATTGAACTAATATTGAAATGTAAAGTTGAAACCTGAAAGGAAGGCAAACAGGAAGTGCAACAGATGCAGTTTGAAGTTGGACATATAAGGTAAGTCCAGTATTTTTATATTATTGTTGACGTTGAAAGCCCTGTGTGGCTGCGATAAATGATGACATTGAAAGCCCTGTGTGGCTGCGATAAATGATGACATTGAAAGCCCTGTGCGGCTGTGACATGAATATATATATATATATATATATATATATTTGTTGGCCTTATGAGGCATTGTTGGTATTTTCTTCGTGCAGGTTATGGGATAGTACGAAATGTAGAGGAAACTCCGCCAAACTTTTCCCAGAACGGGGAAAAGGAAATGAAACATAGAATTTTGAGATGTCTGATAAATTGATACCAGATACCCCTACTATGTTTAACTAAAGCTGTAAGAGATACTCTTCATGTCATCGATGAGGGACACCCTCTGTACTTGGGGAAGTTTATTTCGTAAAAAGAACAAAAGTCTATCTGAGCAATACAGTTCAGACCTCAGTATCTCCAGCCATAATGATGTTGTGGAAAAAAAAGAAAGAGAGAAGCTCGGGTTGAAGGGTGAGATGTCCAGTGATTGAATGTTACTCTTTTTGAAAGTACCAAGCCCCAACTCCTATTGTAAGTTGGATGAGTTGTTCATAACTCGAGGATAAACTCGGAAGGAAACAAGGTAGGTCAAGTATTAAAAGAAGTACTGTGAGGTTTAAGAGGTTCTGGTTTCTTCCAACAATGGTTGGAAAATGATTTATGATAACAGTTTATAGTTCTCCAGTGACTAATAGGGGGAAAAACTTCTAACAGAAGCGCCTCAAAGAGATGCTAGGAACTGAATATGAGTACGAACAAAAATGGGGGATATTTAAATATGAATTGAACAGTGTGATGCGAGTATGCAGGGATAAAGTGGGACCAATTGTAAGGCGCACTTAGTATGCATTGACTAAGTTAAAAGCCTGCGTTGAGAATGCAGTAAAAGCATAGAGCTTAAGATACAGAAAAAAATGACGCGTGTACACAGCGTCGCCCCAAAAATGGTGGAACCCTTAAGGGACGAGGATGGCAAACTTAAGGAATAAATGACACAACTCCTATTCGCCCCAAGAAGCAAAGGATATAGGTTGGGATATAGCTACTACTTCAAGAAAACCTTAAATAATTATCGTCGGAATACTAGCACTGCCTAATTGGAAGTGGAACGACTACAGGTGCTAAGTAATTCTTGAAAAAGGAAAAGTAGAAGGTGGCCTTGGACAAGTTGTTCCCTGGGTCACATTATTCAAGTACTGATTAGTAGACAAGACATCACATTAGATATGGAAAGGTTCTCGTCACTTCATAATTTAATCAAGGCTTCGCACACGGATAGTCAGGTTATAAAAAAATGCAGATAGACGGAGACATAATGCAGTATCAAGTAGATTGAGGAAATAAATAGGATGAAATTACGATGGGATATGGAGATATAGAGCAAGGCATAAGCGGGTGAAAGTACAGGCACCCTCTAAAGGGGGAAAGTCAATGAGAAACTGGCAAAATTAGGAGGAGGCAATTGATATGGTAATATATTTGAAATGGACTTCTAAACTTCAATAAAATATTTTGCCGAACCAAGTTAGAAAGGTCTGGAAGACACCAATAATTGGATGGAAACTAGAATGCTACATAAGACAGCGTTAATAAGGTTGTGATGAGACCTTGAACAATATAACACTAGAAGGCGGCGGCGTATAAAAACAAAAAAGTGTAACCATGAAAGGATATCGACCAACTCAAGAGACATTACGAAGGATAATGACAACGCTGAGGTAAATTTGGAGCTAAGTTGAGTGCCCCGCATAGTATGGCAAGGGTTACAATGAAATGCGACACAAAGACTTACCAGGGAGGTCACCTATCCCAATATTACTCTCGCCCCAGCACGCTTAACTTTGGAATTTTGATGGAACTTAATACGTTAGTACTGGTATGATTGCGCGAGATGGAAGAATCTGAACTAGCGACGGAGAAACGACACAAGATTATGTTCCTGGAGTACTATATGTTACGTGGGGGGTATTGTAAAAAGGATTTAAGCAAGACAAGAAGGATTTGCTAGCTGCTAACTGACGACGCACTCAAATGCTACAGCTCTTCAACATAGAACTAGTTAATGAAAGGAAAACCACAGAATGACTATATGGGCCAGTGGGCGAGGGAATTTCGACACCACTTGGCAGACAACTCTGAGGGCCAGAAAAAGCAAGACCCAAAAGGTAAGGGGACTAGCTGATGTAAGTTACAGATGATAGAAAGTGATACCTAAGGTAAAAAATTCCACTATATGACCAGGATTACAAGACTCACTTTGCACTCCAGTGCCAGATGACGCTGAAGGGAATGTCACTTGTGGATTAACGATATTAGCCCCTTCTCCTTCGATAAAAGGCTACCTACTCAGCCGGGAAGGTGTAAAATTGTAGGGTAAAGGAGTGGTAGGACCTTACGGAGTCCCCACAACTATTATCCTAGGCGAAGGAGCCCAAGTTATAATTAACTACCGAGAAATGCAAAGATAGGTTAAGCCAAACTACCGAGATGGAATTAGTACTATGGGCAAGGTAAGACATGAGAACTAATGAGGTAGCGCTGGTATATTTCTTGTACCCTCTCATAATCTTGTAAAGGTAAAGAATGACACAAGATAATGAGTCTAGAGGATTACAAGCGGGGGTAAGGGAAATTGTGAAAGAGTATAAACGAAACTAGCAGAACTAGCCGGTTACTACAGGATGACGAGTATATACGCAAAAATTCCTTCGGAATTATACTAGATCATACTAGACAAAGCAAAAAACGACTACGAGAGACATTATATGAGGAGACTACAGCATTATTCAGTAGCAAACCCTAAAGATAGGAAAAAAGGGGGAACCCAAAAGATAGAGTGCCAGTTAAGGTTCTAAAAAGAGTCGAGAAGGACTACACGAGGCTAACAGTTCCCAAATTATCAACATCATTATGAACCTATTTTATACTATGTAAGAGTAGGGTGCTATATGGGTTATTGTGAGTAGGCTAGTGAATCAGCCTATTTGCTTCCAATCAAGAGCACCTATGCAGCTAGTATTAGGTGGAGTTATACAACATAGAGGTAGTAAGGTTCCGTGAGGTTTCCCCAGCTAATATCTCAGATAGAGGGACTTCAATTATGGTTAACGTCTAGAGATCAGTCCAAGAAAAGATCGGGAGCACAGACAGGTCTTTGTACCGCATTCTTTCTCAAGCTGCTGAACAGACTAAGCATACTATTATGTGGTTGGCTTTAGGAGCAACTGAGATGATCGTCCACCACTTATTAAGGTTACCTACCATAATGGCTACCACTCTGGTATCCCAATGGCTCCGTGCAAGACTGGTAGAGTAAGATGTGTAAGTCCCCTATTGGATGGGTAGATGTTAGAAAGACTAAGCTAAAAAGGCCCCGACATGATTAAGCAAGCTATTGACTAAAAGCCCAGAGTCGGTAGGAATGATATACAGATAATCAACATCGACATATAGAGTTCAATTTGATGATTAGATGTTCATAATAGGGTCACCTAGAAAATGAAATTAACCCGACCCAGCAGCTAAGGCAGCTGCCGCCTCTGTGCTTACATCCAAGCTTGGTGCTGATACTGGCTTGAAAGTGTATGTGGGAGATGACACTAAGCATAATGTCCCTACTGGGAAGAGCAACGATGTTGAAGTTGTGCAATCTACTGGGCTGAGAAATAGGAAGCAAGCAAGGTCTAGTAGTCTAGAGAGTGCTGTAATGGATCATCCTGGCGCAGAAATGCTTCAACATGCACAGCTTGAAGGTTCTGATATGATGCAGCATCAGCAAACGGTTGTTGAGCATTACAATCCAACAGGTTCCAGCATACAAGATGGAGGATGGCTTGCATGAATTGCAGCGTTTCTTATGGGAGAGGATCCAACCCAGTCTTATGCACTCATCTGTGGCAATTGCCATATGCACAATGGTAAGAACTACATAATTCAATGATAATAAATCCCAATTAGTGGAGCAGATTCACTTAAAGAATGGTGAATAATTAATGGCATTACTATCATTTGCAGGGTTGGCCAGGAAAGAGGACTTCCCTTACATAACCTACTATTACCCTCATTGCCATGCCCTGAATAGGCCTAAGCAACTTGATAATTATGTCTCTGGTACCAGTACCCCTAACCTTGGTTCCACAACTGCTTTGGCTAATGTTGATTTGGTCAAAAAAGTCTGTGGATCCACACCGGATAAGATACCCGCATCAGCAAGTGACAGTCCTGTAGCAGCTCCCGTGGAAACAGAAGGTGATGACATAGTGTCCAGTGCTTCTAACAGCTAGTAGATGGCGAGTTTTGAATAGAGTCATGCTTGTGCAGACGAGTGGTTTTTCTCCCTATATATGTGTAGCGGAGTTTTCTTTTTTTCTTCTTCTTGGTAATGTGTAACTCTCTGTTGTATACATAGTAGAAAACATATTCAATGATTCATACGGCAGCTTTCCTGGAAACTTTTCTACAGGCGCAATATAGCTTAATTTCCTCCATTTTATTTTCTTATGTTTGAAAAATATTTAGTCCATCAGCAGAGCTTTATGAGATTTTCTGACTGCAGAGTTTGTAGTTCCTCTCACATGTTTTCTCTTCTTGAATCATTTTTCAAGTACATTTTCCTACATGATTGAGTTAATATATTATCCAAATGATCTTTCCTGCTGTCTCTTTCACTTGCTTGGCTATTTGTTCTTGCCTTTCCATCGGCCATAAGAAATTATATGAGTGAAACAAAATTTCATAAAATAGAGAGGATGGATCTAGTATCAACAGGATCAAGTGACAAAATTGACAAGAGCCACATTTCAGGTACATGTAAAGTGATTAACAACATATTAAGTATAGTATCACAAAATAGATTACATGAAAAGTGATGATTGTCAAAAATTAAAGAGTCAAAGTCTTTTTGGTAAACGCGTCATGAAGTGTGCTGGTTTGCGTGCATCATTAAAGGGCAATCTTGAAGCTGAAAGTGGCTTTAGACTCTTAATTAGTTGTGTTAATGGAATTAAAAAAAAATCCTTTGGAACGTTTCAATGAAGTGGGCTCAGAAGAGCTATGGAGACTAATGTATACATCATGAAGCATGTGTATAGGGAGACTAATCAAGTGGCGGACAAGTTGGCTAATTTGGAACATGAATGTCCTAGGAACCAAACGTTTATGGAATTCAACTTGCTATATAGAATTAATGAATACAGACAGATGGGGGTTGTCAAGCACTCGATATAGAGCTGTCAAATGAGCGAATCGAATTGAAATTGAAGATCTTAAAAAGGGTTGAACTAAAAAGGAAAAATTATCTAACTAGGCAAATTTTACAACTTATTCATTGAAAACAACTATAGTTTTAAAATATTATTAAAAAAAATAATATTTTAGTTATATAGCAAATTAATGGTATAAGTTAGTTCTTAATTTAATTGATTTTTATCCCACGATTTATGCACAAACTGTGTTTTTTTTCTCTTTCTTTCAATCTCTTTCTCCAATTTTTAAATTAATTCAAAACTGAATTTTTTCTCTCTCTCTAATTCCCCCTTTCTTCTGTTCTTCCTGCTTCCCTCTCATCCATTCTCTCTTCTTCGTTTTTTTTCTTCAGAAATTGAAAGAATAGTCTAAAAGAATTACATAGCAGTACCATTGATTCAGGTATCCTATTTTGATAGGCATCTTTTGTGAATTTTTTTCATATTTTTATGAATTTATTTTGTATATTATGGGTTTCTTTGCAATCTTCTTTTTTATGTGTATAGGTTTTTAGTTTGTAATCAGCTAAATTTATATACTTAAGAAACATATTTGTATCCATATTTGTATTCTCCTACTATTATAGTCTCAGGAGTTTGTATTTATTTCAAAGTTATGCCAACCAAATTAAGTCTTCAGGAGTTTGGATTCATGAGTTTGTATTCATTTCAAAGTTATGCCAATTAAATTTTGTGTATTTATATTATTAGTGTTTGTATTTATTCTGATACTTATATTCTCCCATTTACATTAGTATTCAAATTAGTTTGCATGACTTTTAACATCTTAACTTGTATTCGTGTCTAATGTACTTAAGAAATTTATTTGTATCCATATTTGTATACTTTTTTGTATCCAATAATTATGCCAATTAAATTTGTATGTTTGTGTTTTTAAAAGAATTTTGATTCATTCACATGTATATGTTACTTATATTTATATTTAAATTAGACTGTGTTCATGTGGACAGTCATTTGAAACCATGGTGTATTCATATCTTTAAACAAATGTATGAAACTGATTTTTATGTGAAATATTTCCCTACTAAAGCTCCACACATGCAGTGTTACAATAACAATGACAGTAAACAAGATTTGAGAACTCATCTGTCTAAGCATGTGTATAAGTTATTTTGTGAGAACACATGTTTTGGTCATTACATGAGAATGAATAATTGTTCTGCTCAGGCATAAATTCCTAGATTCTTTATGGTTTTAAAACGTAATTGTAGTTCTTTTCAAGCTTTCATTATACGCGTTAATGGAACCACATTGTGATTCACGATTAGGGAATTTGCATTAATAAGTGAATTAAACTGTGTTAGCGATGAAGAGGATTTTAAATTTGAACTTAAAATTTGCATATTTATTTTTAAAAAATGTTTGCAATATGTATACCCTTTGTTGACTTTCAGAATCTTGTATCCATTCTTAAATATGTATTCCAATAATCTGAAACGTACAAAATTACAGTCCAATTAAAATTGAAAAAAAATTGATATTACAGCCATATTGTATTTCATGACCAGGAATGCACTATTGTATTTATTTTGTGTTTCAAAAAAATATGTATTCCAAACATTCAAAACATACATATTTATAATAATAGTAAGCTTCCCAAAAATAAAATATATTTCTTATTTGTTTTGTACATTCCAGAAACTTATTGTATTCAATGTAATTTTTTATTATATTCACATAAATGTATTCTGATTCAATTTGTATTTCAACTATCAAACAAACAAAAAATCAAAACATTCAACCAATAAGTATTTGTATCCCAGTCCAAACAGCTTACAATGTAAAAAAATTGTATTTCGAATATTAATTTATATTCTATTATGTATTATGTTGAATATACAATTTGTATCAAATCACATATACTCACAATCAAAATATATTTCTCTAATAAAACTATAAATTGCCATTTCGAAGCACTTTGAACTCGAAATCAAACTTCCAATTCATGAGTTCAATACTGTTTCAATATGTATTTAAAATTTGAATTTTGTATAAAAAAACAAATTGAATTCGAAACTTAATTCCAATTTAATTCATGACTCATCATTGAACAATTATAACTCGAACATCAAACTGTGATTGCTCGAAAATTATGTATTTCAACGATTTTTTTCAGCCTATTATCTACTACGAATCGAATTTTGTATTCGAAAATCTTCTTCACTGATGTTGATCTCTTCTTTTGCAGGAAAATTCTTGAACAATTGCGCTGCCTTCTACGAAAACGGAAGATAATCAATGGAGAATTTGATTTCTCTGATGGAGAACAAAGAAAAAAAGAGAAAGAATCTCTGTAATCAAAAGGAGATCCCCTATTTCTCTTTCCTACTTTGGAATGTAATTAATTATATTTTTCAGCACCATTTACCTAATTTAAGAGATTTTTTTCCTTGATTTTCTCTAATTTGTTATTTCTAAATTGTATTCTATTAGTTAAATCAAAGAAAAAAACACATAAATAGCTCATAGCAAGCCAAAATATAGTTATTTTGAAAATTTTCCCAACTAAAAATTGGGTTGGATCATGATTCGTTCAAATTTTCTTTCTGCTAAAATCTAAAAATCGGGTTAGGTCATACCCGCCTAATTTAACCCACTTAATATCAAGAATATTTACATATTGTTATCTACCTTTCGTAACCATAATTTGAATTCCAACTCAAAAAAATATTAAATTTTTTTTCTTGATTTTGAAGTGGAAAGTCACCAAACATTATCCCAACCAAATAAATATATATTTAAGATGACTCGTTCAACATGTATTCTGTGGGGAAAAAATGCAATTTAATTTCTTTCGATTATTTTGATCCCAAAAACAAAATTTTAATTTACAAAATGAAAATAATTGATAGATAAATCCTAGAAGTTATAAAATAAATAATAATTCATAATTCAATATGGAACATGCATTACACCAAAACAAATAAAGAGTCTTACAACGAGTTGTATTAAAGGTCAAATTGAGTTTAATTGAAGATTCTTTTAAAATTAGTTGAGACTTAAATAAATTGAGATTGATCCAAATTAATTTATGTTGAGCCCAACTCATAAAATTGTAATATTGTTTGCAATATTATAAAACTTGTCTGTCAAGCTAATTCACCAAACGGCTTTGTTGATGGCTTGATGCTTATTCTTATAAAAATTAATATCAAGTCTCGTGTTATTTGAAATGGTACCATGTCTAGTACACCATCAAATTCATTGCTTCATGTACAAGTTTCAATTATTCCTTTTTCATGAATATTAGGTACGCCATCTTCAATAAATATTATTCTTTTAGAGAATTGCTAAACGATTTTTCATAATATATTGTATTATATTACATGAATATAATGTTTAGATATGTTGTATTTTTTTTCATCGTTACATAATGTTTCAACAATTTGAAGAACAAACTTAAAAAAAAGATAGGATAGATATAGTTATTAAAAATATTAGGATAAAAGATAAAATATAGTTATTAAATAATAAGCAAAGACAAATAAGAATTTTTTTAGGTGACTATGCGACCACACCATATTGTCGTTACATAGAAATCAGGCTTTTCAATATTACATAACAAAATTTAACAATACGACGTAATAAAATTCAAATAAAATAAAATAAAACATTTGTATCTAAATTAAAATAAGCTTCTTAAGTTTCCATAAAACAATGTTTATTGTGTTCTTGACACCATTTAAGTTTAACTCTTCATGTATTTTCAAATGCTTTTGGATTGTGAAAATTCTATAGCTAACTTTTAGACTTCAGAAATAGTGAAAGGAATATATTACAATAAAGATTAAAAATTAAAATGGTCATGTTAGATTTTTTTTCTCGCAACTGCATAATAAATATGAATTATCTATATTCAACCTCTTTTTAACTATCCAATTCGCTTATTTGTTACTCATATATAAAATATTAGTATTTTTTTTAATTTATAGAACTCCACATAATTAACACACACAACTTATATAAACATATGTATTGTTTTGTACGATACATAATGTAGAAGAATAATACATGTATTAACAATACTAAAATTATGCTAGTTTTTGATGTAAGGTATTATAATTTCCATTTCATTCCCCATATAATCAAAATGACCACATTTAACTTCATACAATATAACCTCTGCATAACTTGTCAATAAATTAAACTATATCTTATTTCTCTATCATTTTATACAATATTTTACTATTTTGAGAAGTCAAAATAATTCTTGTTTTAACTAAGATCTTTTAAAATATTTTTTAATTAATCACAATTTATAGTTTTTTTGAGTCATAAACTTTATAATATTTTTAAAAAAATCAACATAAAAAATCACACAAAAATATCATTCTGATTCTATTTTTCCTTCAATTAATTGGAGTTCTCACCACAGAGGATGTGGTGTCAATTGGAAGTTTGGATAGGGCAAGTTATAGGGGAGACGCTGCCCGATTTCCGGTAACTTCGAAACTAGTAATAAACTAGTCAAGGAAAATGGATAAGGAAATGATTCCTATGGATGGTTGTAGATTTGGAAGTTGGAAAGTGGAAGGTTATTAATCTTAGTATTGCTTTCATGTTAAATAGTCTCAAAATACAATGAGGCGAACGTAGTGAAGGGTAATCCATAAGAGGTTTGTGAAGCTACCTTCTCTCTCTTGGCATGTCTTTGGCATAAGTATGTAAAGCTACCCTTCTTTTCTCTTGATATGTCTTTGACATAAGTTATGATGTTATGATGAGATCTTTATGGTACCGAGTCCCTTGATGGGCCAAGTATAGTATTTGTGTCTAAGGATCGGGCCAAACGTTCCTCGACATATGTTACTATCTAAGGATTGGGTCGTACGTTCCTCGACATATATATATATGAAGACTACATGAGGGAAAGTAGAGAGTATGTAAAGTTGTCCCTTATTTCTTTTGGCATGTCTTAGAATTAAGTAAGGATCAATATGAGCTTTGGGGGTAATTCCATTCATAAGTCTCGAGGGTAATTCATGATTCCTGTTCTTAGAGATTCTCCGGTAGTTAATGTCCTTGACTTTTATAAGTTATTTTGTATCGTCTTGATTCATTCCTATGATTTCTAAGGCTCTTTTGATATGATCAATAGTGATATTTGAGGGATGATTGATATGACTATCGCCCTGATTTTGAAATGACAATTCATCTTTACTACTTCATTGAGTCTTTGACAATGTTTTAAATTGCATTTAGTTTCTCACTACTCCATTTGTGGATGCCTCAATGCTTCTTCCACTGAGCCCGGGCCAGGATATGTTATCATGCATACTTCTCTGTATTGTTCGCTGTGCCTCGATGTGAAGGGGAAGGTATGACATGTACATGAGTTGTGTTGTATGTTGTGCCATGTACACATATGCTGATGTCTGATAATATGATATAATATGGCCATCTGATATGATATGATCTATTATGGAGATGTTCCCTACTCTGGATTATGTTGTGTTGTGGGACCATGACGGAAGGGCGACCACATTTTGTTCATTGTGTCCCCTAATGGGGCCGGATATGACTTATGTTTTTTCGCATGCATTATCTGTGTTTGTGATAAGCATTTTGACATTCTGGATATTTCGCTCATTTTCTGCACATTTTGTTCTAGTATGACTTTATTTATTACAGTTCATGCTTTACACATTTAGTATATTTTCCATACTGACGCCCTTTCCTTGGGGGCTGCGTTATATGCCCTCAAGTACAGACGCTCAATTTGCCGATCCATTTGCCTAGGACATCCACTCTATTGTTTGATAGTACTCCTTTATCTTGAGCCTATATTTTGGTACTAACTATTCTATTGCATATTTGTACACGTTGGTCAGGGGTATGAAGGGGCCCTGTCCTGTCATATGATTACACTACCGTTCTGTAGAGGTTTATAGATTTGTGTTGTGGTTTCTGTATATGTTCTGGGCTTTTGTATTCCGTGATGAACGTATCGTCTTTTATGTGCTATCTAGCAACCTCACTTGATTTCTATCTTTTTATTTTGCTAATATGTTGATTTGGGATAAGGGTACATATGGGTGTCCAACTCGGGTATGAGTCGCGGCCTATGGAGTTGGATCGTGATAAAGGTTGTATCAGAGTGGTTTGGTCCTCAGAAGGTCTATAGACCGTGTCTAGTAGAGTCTCATTTATCGGTGTGTTATACACCATATCTATAAACAGGAGGCTACAGGATATTTAGGATGTTACCTTTCCTTCTTATCATAGATTGTATGATAGAGTTGTATTATCAGGATGATTCCTCCCTAACAAAATGAGTTGTTATATTTTCAGTGATGCCTTCAAAGAAAGAAATGGCTTCCTAGAATGGCAAATCAACAGCGCTCGGTGAGTCTAGTAAGGCCTACAGAGTTACCAGGGCCCGACCTCAGCCTGAGCTGGAGACTGTACCCCCGACAGCCAGCTTTGTGATGCTGCTAGTATGAGAGAGGATTAAGGCAACCTCAGCTGCAGATTAGAGGGCAGCTTCACTACCAGTTTTTGGAACCCCAGCACTCGAGCCTCTAGCTCCATAGCCAGGAGCTAAGGATAGGGCTATACGATATATGGTCCAACTATTGATCAGATTGGTTGTAGTCCAGGAGCATAGATGTGGTTTAGGAGGAGATCAGGTATACAGGTCAGATAGTTCGAGGGCTCGTGAGTTTTTGAGTTGTAATCCCCAGAGTTCATCGGGACAAAGACCAAGGAGGATCCCCAGGAGTTCATTAGGGAGATGCAGCATACATTACGTCTGATTAAGGCTTCTGCGATAGAGTCGGTTGAGTTGGCCTTATATGGACTGCACAAGGTAGCTGCTAACTGGTATGAGTCCTGGGAGTTGTACAGAGTCAGAGTCACTCCTCCAGTGGTATGGGACGAGTTTATGGAGGCTTTTCTCAATCATTTCCTACCATTTGAGATGCGGAGAGCCAGGGTGGACAAAATTTTACTAGTGAGGCAGCAAGGCCACAGTGTTTGGAGTATAGTTTGGAGTTCGACTCATTGGCCCGATATGCATCTGCTTTATTAGCTGATATGACTAATAGGATGCACCCATATGTGATGGGCCTAGATCAGTATCTGGTTGATAGTTTTTTGCTGATAGCGGCCCAGCTAGGGACAGACATCCCCCGTATACAAGCACATATTCAAGGCATGAAGGACAAACATAAAGGACACCAACCCGAACGTGATTTTGGTAGGCGTCAGCCTAAGAGGGCCAGATTAGTTGGGTATTCTAGAGAGTTTTGGAGCAGACCATCCCAGCTGCAGGGTAGCAGATAGCCCACCCAGCCAACATAGAGTATTCCTCTACAATCCTCAGGCCGAAGACCAGGTGGCACAGGATATTCGGAAGTAGGTCTAAGCTGCAGGACTTCCAGTTCTCAGCCAGATAGAGGCTCTGGTCAAATGGGGCCACCCGGGCCTCAGTGTTCTTATTATGGTAGGTACCATCCGAGAGAGTGCTACTACAGGGTCTTGTTTTTCTTATGGCCATCAAGACCATATGATGAGATATTGCCCGTATAAGGGTAATTTGGGCGGTGCAGCTTGGCCTATCGGATCAGTTGCTGGGTCATTATCTTCTTCGGTAGCTATGCACCCCATGGGGCAGGGTATGTTTACACCAGCAAGCTACAGTATAGGCCATGGCGGGGTCTCTAGTTCCACCGGTCCTTCGAACCGCACTTATGCTTTAGCCACCCAGCAGGATTAGGAGGCATCTCCAGACATGATTACAGGTACACTGTTGATCTTTTACTAGACAGTATAGCATTGATAGATACAGGCTCTACATTATCATATATTTCTCCGTTGATTGCTGATAAAATTAGGATAAACCCAAACTGATAGAACCGTTTGAGGTAGCTACTTCGGTAGGGAATTCTATTATAGCAAATCAGGAATATAAAAACATTACTTGGTAATTATATATGATCGTTGCACTAAGGCAGAATTAATAGAGCTGGATATGACTCAATTTGATGTGATTATGGGTATGGATTGGCTATCTTCCTATTATGCTAATGTTGACTATCAATGGAAGGTAGTTATTTCCAGTTTCCCTGAGAACCATTAGTAGAGACCCTAATAGATGGGTGGATACAAAAGGGGGTAAACATAATAAGAGAGTAAGACTGAGCAATCTAAGGACCGTGTAAAGAATAGTAAGGCAATGGTTGAGTAAAGATTAAGATGTGGAAACAAAGTTGTTGGCCGCTGAGATGTGACATACAAGTAGCAAGAAGAAAGAATAGAAAATCTCCTACGGTAGGGAATGAGGAGACCAAGGAGTACCCGAAGGAAGGAAAAGGAAGGGGTAGGACAGAATAGCATTAGCGCGAGCAAGTTCTAGTATGAAGGTTATATGTAAAGCAAGATGGACCAGAAAATAAAAAGATTGTGTCTACCTCATACCAATTCTGTAAAAGTGGTTGTGCAACCTACGAATATATATATAGCATAAGACCAAGCAGAGGAGTACATGATGGAAAAAGGGTTATGATATTTTGGATACATTACAGAGAAATGCAAAAAGAAGTTAAATCAAATAACCAAAAAGGACATGGTCATGGTTGAACTAAAGATATACCCTGATATCGGTTGTAAGATAAAAAAGGAGAGGGAAAGGCAGAACCTGAAGACTAGTGAGACAACGCTAAGGTAAATATTGGGTTAAGTTGAGTGCCTTCGCACATTATTGCAATAATTGTAATGTAATGCGTGGCAGAAGAATTGGAGCCAAATCTGAGGAAAAGGACCATGGAAGAATCTTAACTAACAATGAAGCAACGACATGACATTATATACCTAGAGTGTTATAAGTAGGGTTAAGGGAGTTGTAAAAGGGCTTAAGACAAACAAGCAGGAGTAGCTGGTTACTAACAAATAGCGCACTGGTATGGCAAAGTTTTGCAACACTATACCAATAATGATAGACAAAACACAGAACGACTTTGAAGGCTATTATGTGAGGGAACTTTAACACCACTCAGTAGCCAACTCTGATGGGAAAAAAGAAAAACCCAAAAGGTAAGGGTACCAGTTGGTGTCATCTAAAGAAGGCAAGAAGTAATACATGAGGTCAAAGATTCCACAACATGACCTTGGCTATGAGATTCATTTTGCACTCTATAGACGGATGATTTTATATGGAATATCATCTGCAGATTAACAATATCAGCCTGTGTTCCTTCAATCAAGGACTACCTGTTCAGCCAAGATTATGTGAAATTATAGATCATGAGAATAGTGAGAGTTTACGAAGTTCCCATAACTATTGTCTCAGACAAAGGAGCCCGAGTTACAGTTAACTACTGAAGATCAGCCCATAAAGAGATTGGGAATACAGATAGGTCTTCGTATACCATTATACCCTCAAACTGATGGACAGACTAAGCTTACTAGCTAAATGCTAGAAGATATGTTGCAGTTTTATACAGTTGACTCCAAAGGTAGCTTGGATAATTGCCTACTACCTGTCAAGATTACTTACGATATTAACTATCATTCTTCTCTCCAGATGGCCTCGTATAGGACTTTTATGGCAGAAAGTGTAAGTTTCCATTGGTTAGTCTGATATTGGCAAAATACGACTAATAGGCCCAAACGTGGTTTAACAAGTAAGGGAGGAGGTAAAGTGTATTTAGGGGGAGATTATTAGCTACCCAAAGTCAACAGAAGTCATATGCAGACAATTGATGTCGACCTTTGGAATTTCAAATGAGCGATTAGGTGTTTTTGAAGGTGTCGCCCATGAAAGGAGAAATGAGGTTCAGCAAGAAGGGGGAAGCTGAGTCTGAGATATATTGGTCCTTACAGATCCTTTGCCTAATAGGCAAGGTTGCCTATGAGCTAGACCTACCGGTAGATCTGAAAGTAGTACATCAAGTCTTCCATGTATCAATTCTTCGCAAGTGCGTTGGTGATCCATCCCGAGTATATCCCATAGATGATATCCAGGTCACAAAGGAGCAATACTATGAAGAGCAACCTATCACCATCCTGGATCGGTAGATTAGAAGATTGCGTACTAAGGACGTAGCTTCCGTCAAGGTGCTGTGGCGAAATGAGAATCGCAAAGAAATGACCTAGGAAGCTGAACAGGAAATAGAACACAAGCATCCGTACCTATTCCCTATGTCTACAAGAATTCCAACTTCTAAAACTCTTAAGTTGATGAAAGTATGTGTTATTGCAATAGAAAGGAATTTTCCCTATAGTCTGTGTATGATTTTAAAGAAGGTTTTGTTTAACATTCGAGGACAAATGTTCTAAAGTGGGAAAGGATGTTATACCCCATACTTTTGTACCTTGGAACGCGTTCTGAATCTTCTTAAGTTTTGTGAAAGGTTCGTAAGCTTCTTAGAAGTTACCATGTGAGCCGGATAATCTATAATGCTACCAAACAACTCTAAGGAAGGGAGAATGTGACACCCCATAGTAGGAAAGATTGGAAATATGGTTATAAGAATCTAGAAGGAACTGGAGGCCAAGTGATGAGTCGTAGGACTCAACTTACTTACATAAGCTACCAACTTAAAAATCTTACATTCTTAAGCTACTTGAGTCATACCAAACTTACGTAGCAAGGATTATATAGGTTCATAAAATAAGACGAGATTACAAACTCATGAGGAGGAAAAGAAAGTGAAAGATGGAAGTAGCTGGAAGTTCCATATGGCAGCAGATGAAGCAAGGGGTTGGACTCCCCACCTGCCACATGGCAGCCCATGGTTGAAGGAGGGTGTGTGTTGGCCCAATAAGGGCTTGACATGTGTAACCACTTAGGGGATGACACATGTCATCCCCTAAGGTGGTATACATATATATGTTTTATGACTTTTAACTTCATCATTATCCTTTAGTTTCATCCTTATCAAAAAGAATTCAAGGAAAAAGGAGAAGAGAAACTTTAAGATAGAGAGGGAGAGAGCCACAAATTTGGGAGGAAAAAAGGTAAGTTCTCCAATTACATTCCATGAATTAATTATATAGGGTATACCAAGAGGGTATGAAGGTGTTACTAATGTAAATTTATAGTTTGGATCATCACCAAAAGGATAACAAACAGTCACGAAGTTTCAGCCGTTCTAAAAGAGCTTACGAGGTGAGTTTTGGCGAGTTTTGGGGGGTTTCGGATAAGGTAAGGCTTTCTCTTTCAATTTGGAGTTTATGATATTTTTATGATATATATTAAATGTCTTAAATGAGGCTATTAGTCGAAAAATTGTATAAGGATTCTTGACGTTAGAAATAAACTAAATGGAAGTCGTTAGAGTTAAATCAAAGTCGAGTAGTGTGTTGTGATTGTGGTTCTGCGGTTGCAGCGTTGTTGGGTGTGTGTGGTAGGGATGGAAAGTGTGATAAAAAGGGGTTGGGTTCTGCTGGTTGCAGCCACACGACCCTCCATTTCATATGGTTAAAGGTTTTATGAAATAAAGATTAAAAACTCTATTTTTGTATCGTAGTTTTGAGCGAGTTGGTTGGAGTTTATATTGTGTAATGTTGAAGTTGAATATATGTTGATGGTTGTTGTTTTTGTTTGTCTATAGTAATTAATGATGTAATTGGAAGTTTGGATAGGGCAAGTTATAGGGGCGATGCTGCCCAATTTCCGGTAACTTTGGAACTAGTAATAAACTAGTCGAGGGAAATGGATAAGGAAATGATTCCTATGGATACTTGGTTATATATTTGGAATTTGGAAAGTGGAAGGTTATTAATATTAGTTTGCTTTCATGTTAAATAGTCTCAAAAGACGATGAGGCGAACGTGGTGAAGGGTAATCCATAGGAGGTATGTGAAGCTACCTTCTCTCTCTTGGCATGTCTTTGGCATAAGTATGTAAATCTACCCTTCTTTTCTCTTGATATGTCTTTGACATAAGTTATGATGTTATGATGAGATATTTATGGTACTGATTCCCTTGATGGGCCAGGTATGGTATATGTGTATAAGGATCGGGCCAAACGTTCGTCGGCATATGTTACTATCTAAGAATCGGGCTATACGTTCCTCGACACATATATATATGACGACTACATGAGGGAAAGTAGAGAGTATGTAAAGCTATCCCTTTTTTCTTTTGGAATGACTTAGAATTAAGTAAGGATTAATATGACCGTTGGGGGTAATTCCATTCATAAGTCTCAAGGGTGATTCATGATTCCTATTCTTAGAGATTCTCCGATAGTTAATGTCCTTGATTTTTATAAGTTATTTTGTATCATCTTGATTCATGCCTATGATTTCTAAGGCTCTTTTTATATGATCAATAGTGATACTTGAGGGATATTTGATATGACTATCGCCCTGATTTTCAAATAACAAATCGTCTTTACTACTTTATTGAGTCTTTGACAATGTTTTAAATTGCATTTAGTTTTTCACTACTCCACTCGTGGATGCCTCAATGCTTCTTCCACTAAGCCCGGTCCAGGATATGTTATCAAGCATACTTCTCTGCATTGTTCGCTGTGCCTCGATGTGAGGGGGAAGGTATGACATGTACATGAGTTGTGCTGTATGTTGTGCCATGTACACATATGCTGATGTCTGATAATATGATATGATATGGCCATCTGACATGATATGATCTCTTACGGAGATGTTCCCTACTCTGGAGTATGTTGTGCTGTGGCGCCGTGATGGGAGGGCGACCACATTTTGTTCACTGAGTCCCCTAATGGGGCCGGATATGACTTATGTTTTTCCACATGTATTATCTGTTTTTGTGATAAGTATTTTGACATTTTGGATATTTTGCTCATTTTCTGCACATTCTATTCTAGTATGACTTTATTTATTACAGTTCATGCTTTACATATTCAGTATA
This sequence comes from Solanum dulcamara, assembly GCF_947179165.1. Lineage (NCBI taxonomy): Eukaryota > Viridiplantae > Streptophyta > Magnoliopsida > Solanales > Solanaceae > Solanum > Solanum dulcamara. Next base: position 44,637,902 of record NC_077239.1, on the reverse strand, counting down.
TTTTTCGTACTGACCCTCTTTCCTCGGGGGTTGCATTACATGCCCACAAGTACAGACGCTCGATTTGCCGATCCGTTTGCCTAGGACATCCACTCTGCTGTTGGACAATGCTCTTTTATTCGTAGACCCTATTTTGGTACTAACTTTTCTGTTGCATATTTGTACAAGTTGGTTAGGGGTACGACGGGGCCCTATCCCATCATATGATTAGGCTACCATTTTGTAGAGGTCTGTAGTTTTGTGTTGTGGGTTTTGTATATATTCTGGGCTTCTGTATTTCATGACGGCCTTATCGGCATTTGTGTGCTATCTAGCGACCTCACTTGATTTATATATCTGTTTATTCTGCTAATATGCTAATTTGGGCTAAGGCTACATGCGGTTGCCCAACTCGGGCACAAGTCGCGGCCTACAGGGTTGGATCGTGACAGTAATTGACTTGAAAACATGCATGATCATAAACTTTCTTTCGGCCCATACATAATTAATAAAGATAATATCATTTGGAAGTAAAATTGAAAATACTTATATTTTACATCATGAACCCTAGAAATTACAACAGGAGAATTTATGGAAAACTCTTCAATTTAATGCAATAACCATTAATTTATATCAAATAGACTCATGATCATACTTTGAATCATAATTTATGCAATAGGAATAGAGATCATAAAACCCATAAAATACCATACTTCAATTTGAGAGAAAAACTTAAAAAATTGATTGGGATTTGAGGATGAAAGAATCCATAAATCAATACCCACATACCTTAAGTGAGAACACCAATAATTTGGAAGAACTTGAGAGTTTTGATGGAGAGCTTAAGTGAATTTACTTGAAGTCTTCAATGGAATCCTTGAAAGTCTTTTGTAGAGAGATAAATATTTGAGTAGGTGAATTGTAGTAGAAATAATAGAATTAGGGTTTAGGTTAATTTATAGCGTTGAATTAGGTCCTAAAAATATCTAGGCTCATTAGCTAACAATTTGGAAAAAGTCAAAAAATCCCTTACTAAAAATCCAACTCGGCCAGAAAATCCTTGCCAGCTTCGCGACACGAACTTGGCGCGGACCTTTCTGTTTTGTGCAATTTCTTGAGAAATCTATCTTTTGATCTATGGGTCCTAAAAATTCATCAAAACTATTTTCCTGCAGGTTTTGACCCCTAATCGATATTCAGAACTCAGATTTTTCAAAAATATTAAAGATAATGCATTACATGAGTGGCCTAATTCCAAGACATTCTTAAGGCACTTGTGAGCATTTTTTAGGGATATTACAATCTCTCCCTTGGGAACATTCATCCTCGAATAAGATTCTACTAATATGGAAAGGACATGGAAAAAGAACTAACAACCCAACATGATTATGAGGACACTTCAAAAAATTCTTAGAATTTGTAAACGTCATACTTAACATAAAATATAGTATTTAAGAAAATTATTTTCATTAGTGATGCATGCATATGAATGACATATGAAACTGAAACGTAGAAGTATAATTGATTTGATCATGAATAACTTAATACTTTTAGGCTGGAGTGGAAGGAAATCGATACGGATAATGCTTCATCATGTCTAATTTTGCTTTCCATGTAGCACTCTCTACTTATTGATTCCTCCGTAACACTTTGACGGATGCAACATCCTTATTTCTTAGCTCTTCACTTGTCGGTCTAAAATCTCAATCAGGATCTCCTCATAAGTCAAACTCTATTCAATACTCACATTCTCTATTGGCACAATAGAATTTGGATCACCCACAAACTTCCTTAATATTGACACATGAAATACCGGATGAACCAAAGATAAATCAAATGGCAATCTAACTCATATGCCATTTTTTGAATATACCTTTGGGTCCTAGACCTCTACAGGAAAGTTTATCGCAAGAGTACTACCCGTATTCAACAAACCCCGAAACTTAATAAAGAAACACACATTGCATCGTACATTCACCCATATGCCATCAACATTACATTCAAGCCTAGATCTATAACAACTCTAATACACTCACTTGAAATCCTTAACAAGAAGTCATCAATAGACTACTACAATCATTCACATATCTACAACCACAAATTCAAGCCTACCATTCTAACCACTTTATTGCTCCCTAGAAGTCAACATCACTTAATAATTTTCGCTTCTACCCTAACATCTCTATATCTACATTCCCATTAATTCCTACCAACAAACACACCAATATACTCTTACCTATCTATTGCCCACAACAAGGTCTTATCTAGCTCGTCCTCCATATCTATAACCTAAGATGGGTAAGCATGCCACAATTTATCAAAACACGGAATGGCCACTCTCTCTCTATCTATCATGACTCATCTACTATCATTAACATTAGGGAAAAAAAACCTACCTTGATAACTAGGTACTCCATCTCCCCTTATGAGAGAACTTCAAATTTCTTATCAACCACCAATTCCTTTTATTAACTAAGACTGGACCCATGTCTTGCCTTACTTTTACATCCGCTATCAATAATGATCCCAAACTATTTTGTATAAGAAAACCACCCTTATTAATATCAATCCCCCTTTGGATTGGAACTCTTCTTGAAGGAATCTTCTGAAAATTACAAATAACAACTGTTAGGGGGAAAAGACCTAGAGTATGCTCTATCGCACGACATGGAATATGAAAGAAGAGAAACTTTCCTAAAATGCCTCATAGCCTCCTACTCATAAATATGGTGCGCTTCACACTCATGAATAAGACTCTACTTGATGCGGCATGTTGGACACCCTAGGATACTTGGAAAACCTTGTGCTCTGATACCAGGTTTGTAATGACCCGACCTAGGGCCTAGTCGTAACACGACGATCGAATCCCCTAAGGGCTCCAACCAAGCTTCTTTGACATATCATAAGCATACATAAGGTAAAGTAAAAGCGAAAACATCATAAGAGAGTCTAAAACTGAATAGTAAATGAAGAATGTCACATAACAACATACACTCGAAATATTTATCCAACTAGATGCCTCTACATATGAGTATAGGCGGTGAATAAGACATGTCTCTAGATCACCCTCAATATAAAACATTACAAAAGTATTTGAAAATAATAACTTACTCGATAACTAGTCCGCGATATATGAGGACTCACCACAAACACCGCTAGATAGGAAAGCTTAACTAGCCACGTGGACGAATATGATCTTCAACCTCAACCCCTATATTATGAAATAATGTAGGCAAAAAGTATGCATTAGTACGTTGGAATGTACTAAGTATGTAGGCAATGCAACGCATAAAAACCATGTTTGTACAAATGACCATTTTATATAGCATGATTGGAGAAGTAGTAAAAAATCATAAATAGTCTTTAAGAAGGATCAATGCATAATAAACCATAAGGGTATCATATAAAGTAAAAGATAGGATTAGTCATTTAGAACATAAAAAAGACCATACATATGTGGGATAGGAACAATAACCGATAATAAGACAATGAGAGCTATAACATGAAATCCCAATGTACCCCTACAATGGAGGAAAGGGGGAGACTACTTGCCAAGGTAGACTGGTACATGCCTAAGTGGATCCGCCACTAAGCGGATATGTGAACCGGGTACTCACCCCTAGTTCTTAGACTCGGGTACTCACCTCTAAGCCTTGATATTTCAGGTACTCATCTCTTAGGAATTTGGGTATTCACCACTAATCCCTTTGTACCTACGGCGGCACGTAGTTATGAGATAAGAGACTTTAAATAAGGACCCAATATTTTGAGTCTTCATCTCAAGTCCACAGTTGGTGCAAAGTCAAATCCCAGAAATACATACATAGCATAGAAAACATAATTGACATATATCATGGTCATTATCATAAGTTTGAAAATCATAGAGTTGTTCATTTTCATAACATACTTGTAATATGAGAATTTCCTTTCATCATTACAATCATACATACATAGACATAATTCATACTTAGAAATTCATGATCATAGCTTATACTTGAAATTAGGGTAAGACATGAATGCATGATCAATTGATTTGAAAATCATGTAATTGACTTGAAAACATGCATGATCATAAACTTTCTTTCGGCCCATACATAATTAATAAAGATAATATCATTTGGAAGTAAAATTGAAAATACTTATATTTTACATCATGAACCCTAGAAATTAAAATAGGAGAATTCATGGAAAACTCTTCAATTTAATGTAATAACCATCAATTTATATCAAATAGACTCATGATCATACTTTGAATCATAATTCATGCAATAGGAATAGAGATCATAAAACCCATAAAATACCATACATCAATTTGATAGAAAAACTTGAGAAATTGATTGGGCTTCATGGATGAAAGAATCCACAAACCAATACCCACATACCTTAAGTGAGAACACCAATAATTTGGAAGAACTTGAGAGTTTTGATGGAGAGATTAAGTGAATTTACTTGAAGTCTTCAATGGAATCCTTGAAAGTCTTTTGTAGAGAGACAAATATTTGAGTAGGTGAATTATAGTAGAAATAATAGAATTAGGGTTTAGGTTAATTTATAGAGTTAAATTAGGTCCTAAAAATGTCTAGCTCATGAGCTAACAATTTGGAAAAAGTCAAAAAATACCTTACTAAAAATCCAACTCGGCCAGAAAATCCTTGCCAGCTTCGCGACACGAACTTGGCGCGGACCTTTCTATTTTGTGCAATTTCTTGAGAAATCTATCTTTTGATCTATGGGTCCTAAAAATTCATCGAAACTATTTTTCTGCAGGTTTTGACCCCTGATCGATATTCAGAACTCAGATTTTCCAAAAATATTAAAGATAATGCATTACATGAGCGGCCTAATTCCAAGACATTCTTAAGGCACTTATGAGAATTTTTTAGGGATGTTACAATATCTCCCTCTTGGGATCATTCGTCCTCGAATAAGATTCTACTAATATGGGAAGGACATGGAAAAAGGACTAACAACCCAACATGATTATTAGGACACTTCAAAAAATTCATAGAACATGTAAACTTCATACTTAACATAAAACATAGTATTTAAGAAAATCATTTTCATTAATCATGAATGCATATGAATGACATATGAAACTGAAACGTAGAAGTTTAATTGATTTGATCATGAATAAGTTAGTACTTTTAGGCTTGAGTGGAAGGAAATCGATACGCATAATGCTTCATCATGTCTAATTTTGTTTTCCATGTAGCACTCTCTACTTATTGATTCCTCCGTAACACTTTGACGGATGCAACATCCTTATTTCTTAACCTCTTCACTTCTCGGTCTAAAATCTCAATCGAGATCTCCTCATAAGTCAAACTTTCTTCAATACTCACATTCTCTATTGGCACAATAGAATTTGGATCAACCACAAACTTCCTTAATAGTGACACATGAAATACCAGATGAACCAAAGCCAAATCAAATTGCAAGTATAACACATATGACATTTTGTCAATATACCTTAGGATCCTAGACCTCTACAGGAAAATTTATCGCAAGACTACTACCTGTACTCAACAAACCTCGAAACTTAATAAAGAAACACACAATGCATCGTACATTCACCCATATGCCATCAACACTACATTCAAGCCTAATTCTATAACAATTCTAATACACTCACTTGAAATCCTTAACAAGAAGTCATCAATAGACTACTACAATCATTCACATATCTACAACCACAAATTCAAGCCTACCATTCTAACCACTTTATTGCTCCCTAGAAGTCAACATCACTTAATAATTTTCGCTTCTACCCTAACATCTCTATATCTACATTCCCATTAATTCCTACCAACAAACACACCAATATACTCTTATCTATCTATTGCCCACAACAAGGTCTTATCTAGCTCGTCCTCCATATCTATAACCTAAGATGGGTAAGCATGCCACAATTTATCAAAACACGGAATGGCCACTCTCTCTCTATCTATCATGACTCATCTACTATCATTAACATTAAAAAAAACAACCTACCTTGATAACTAGGTACTCCATCTCCCTCTTGTGAGAGAACTTTAATTTTTTATCAACCACCAATTTATTTTATTAACTAAGACTAGACCCATGTCTTACCTTACTTTTACATATGCTATCAATAATGATACCAAACCATTTTGTACAAGGAAAACACCCTCATTAATATCAATCCCCCTTTGGATTGGAACTCTTCTAGAAGGCCTCTTCTGAAAATCGCAAAGAACAATTGTTAGGGGGGAAAGTCCTAGAGCATGCTCTATCGCATGACATGGATCATGAAAGAAGGGAAACTTTCCTAAAATGATTCATAGCCTCCTAATTATAAATGTGGCATGCTTCACAGACATGAATAAGACTCTACTTGATGCGGCATGTTGGACACCCTAGGACACTCAAAAAATCGTGTGTTCTGATACCAGGTTTGTTACGACCCAACCTAGGGCCTAGTCGTAACACGGTGATCGAAACTCTGAAGGGCTCCAACCAAGCCTCTTATACATATCATAAGCATACATAAGGTAAAGTAAAAGCGAAAACATCATAAAAGAGTCTAAACACTGAATAGTAAATAAAGAATGTCACATAACAACATAGACTCGAAATATTTGTCCAACTAGATGCCTCTATATAATAGTATGAGTGGGGGATAAGACATGTCTCTAGCTCACCCTCAATATACAACATTTCAAAAGTATTAGAAAATAATAACTAACTCGGTAACTAGTCCCCGATAAATGAGGACTCACCACAAATACTGCTGGATAGGAAAGCTTAACTAGCCACGTAAACGAATATGATCTTCAACCTAAACCCAAACATTATGAGACAATGTAGACAAAAAGTATTCATTAGTACGTTGGAATGTACTAAGTATGTAAGAAATTCAACTCATAGAAAACCATGTTTCTACAAACGACCATTTTATATAGCATGATAGGAGAAATAGTAAAAATCATAAGTAGTCTTTAAGAAGGATCAATGCATAATAAACCATAAGAGTATCATATAAAGTAAAAGATAGGATTAGTCATTTAGAACATAAAAAGGACCATATATACGTGGGATAGAAACCATAATCGACAATAAGACCATGCGAGCTATAACATGGAATCCCAATGTTACCACTACATCGGAGGAAAGGGGGAGCTACTTTCCAAGGTTCCTACATGCCTAAGTGGATCCACTAAGAGGTTATGTGAATCGGGTACTCACCCCTAGATCTTAGACTCGGGTACCTACCTCCAAGCCTTGATATTTTGGGTACTCACCTCTTAGGGATTTGGGTATTCGCCACTAATCCCTTTGTACCTACGGTGACACGTAATTATACGATAAGAGACTTTATATAAGGACCCCATATTTTGAGTTCCCACCTCAAGTCCACATTCGGTGCTAAGTCAAATCCCACGGAATACATACATAGCATATAAATCATAATTGACATATATCAGTCATTATCATAGGTTTCAAAAAATCATAGAGTAGCTCATTTTCATAACATACTTGTAATATGAGAATTTTCCTTTATTCATTACAAACATACATACATAGACATAATTCATACTTAGAAATTCATGATCATAACTTATACTTGAAATTAGGGTACGACATGAATGCATGATCAATTGATTTGAAAATCATATAATTGACTTGAAAACATGCATCATCGTAAACTTTCTTTCATCCCATACATAACTAATAAAGATAATATCATTTGAAAGTAAAATTGAAAGTACTTATATTTTACATCATAAACCCTAGAAATCAAAATAGGAGAATTCATTGAAAACTCTTTAATTTAATGCAATAACCATCAATTTATATCAAAATAGACTCATGATCATACTTTGAATCATAATTCATGCAATAGGAATAGAGATCATAAAACCCATAAAATACCATACTTCAATTTGATATAAAACCTTGAGAAATTGATTGAGCTTCATGAATGAAAGAATCCATGAATCAATACCCACATACCTTAAGTTAGAACACCAATAATTTCTAAGAACTTGAGAGTTTTGATGGAGATCTTGAGTAATTTACTTGAAGGCTTCAATGGAGTCCTTGAGAGTATTTTGTAGAGAGACAAATATTTGAGTAGGTGAATTGTAGAATAATTAATAGAATTAGGGGTTTAGGTTAATTTATAGAGTTGAATTAGGTCCTAAAAACGTCTAGGTTCATTATCTAATAATTTTGGAATAGTCTAAAATGCCCTTACTAAAAATACAACTCGGCCAGAAAACTCCTGTTAGGTCTGCGATGCGGACTTAGACGGACCTTTCTGTTTTGTGCAGTTTCTTGAGAAATCTATCTTTTGATCTATGGGTCCTAAAAATCCACCAAAACTATTTTCCTGTGAGTTTTGACCCCCTGATCGATATTCCAAATTCAGATTTTTCAAAAGGATTAAGGATAATGCATTACATGAGCGGCCTAATCACAAGGCATCTTAAGGCACTTGTGAGCATTTTTGAGGTACGTTACAATGTCCTAGGGTGTCCAACATGCCATATCAAGTAGTGTCTTATTCATAGGTTTGAAGCACACCACATTTATGAATATGAGGTTATAAGGCATTTTAAGAAATTATCACTTCTTTCATGATCTATGTCTTTCGATGGAGTATGCTCTAAGTCTTCTTTTCCCTAACAATTGTCCCTTATGATTTTAAAAAAAGCCTCCAATAACAGCACCAATGTAATGAAGGTTCAATGTTAATGAGAGACAAGTTCCTCCGGTCCCTCAATAAAATGGTCCTCTACCCGACCAAGTGACTAATGCAGAGTTTCAGACCACTTTCACCATGCTAGCCCAAGTAGTCGCCAACCAAAGGGCTGCAATTCCTCCTAATGCTCCTACCCCGGCTTCTAGATTGAGAGACTTTGCAAGAATGAACCCTCCAGAGTTCCATGGTTCAAAAGTGGATGAGGATCCTCAAGAATTCATTGACGAGGTCTACAAGATAGTGAGTATTATAGGGGTGACTTCAATAGAAAAATCGGAGTTGGTGGCCTACCAACTCAAGAGCGTTGCTCATGTTTGGTACACTCAATGGAAGATGGAGAGAGTGGATAAAGGTCCTATCGAATCGGAAGCCTCCAAGCTTGCTTTCCTTGATCGCTTTTTCCCTCTTGAGCTAAGGGAGGCCAAGGTATTGGAGTTCATCAATCTTTGACAAGGCAACATGGGTATAAGGGACTATTCCCTCAAGTTCACTAAGTTATCCAAGTATGCTCCTTCATTGGTTGTCGATCTACGTGCCTGAATGAGTCAAATCTACGTGCCCGAATGAGTCAATTCATATAGGGGGTATCCGATTTGGTTGCTAAAGAATGTCGTACCACCATGCTTGTTAAAGAGATGGACATATATCGACTCATGAATTTTGTTGAACAAATTGAGGGAAAGAAACTCAAAGAGATGAGAATGAGGGATTCTAAGAGGGCCCGATATAAAGGTGGGTTCTCTAATGCTAAGACCGGTGGTGGTGATAGTGGCCATTCTCAATAAGGACAAGGTTTGGGAAATATCTTTGTTAAGGATAGGGTGCCATACCCTAAAGTTGAAGTAGGAGGTATGAATGCTAATAGCCCTTCTTTTCCCAAGTGTGCAAAGTGTGGAAAGAATCATGAAGGGAAATGCTTGATGGGAACGGGTGCTTGTTATGGATGTGGCAACATGGGCCATAAGAAATTCGAGTTCCCTCATGTTGCCAACAAACATGTAGAAGGTATTCCTCAAGGAGGGAAAGTGCAACAAGGTAGTCAAGCTAAACCTAAGGGTTGCCAATGCAACAACAGATTCTATGCCCTTCATGCTAGGAAAGACGTGGATGAGACTCCTGATGTGGTCACCGGTATGTTACAGGCCTTTAACTTTGATGTCTATTCATTGCATTATCCGGGTGCCAACTTGTATTTTGTTACTTCTTACCTTGCTAAGAGATTTGATGTGTGCCCCGAATTATTGTTAGAACCTTTTTCGGTTTATACTACCGTTGGTGATTTAGTGTTAGCCAAGAGAGTTTATAGAAGTTGTCCCGTGTCGGTCTTGCATAAAGTTATCCCTTGTGATCTTGTTGAACTAGATATGACCAATTTTTACATTATACTTGGTATGGATTGGTTACATGCCTCTTATGCATCCATTGATTGTAGAACTCGTAGGGTCAAGTTTAAATTCCTTAATAAGCCTATTCTTGAATGGAAGGGTAATGATTCAGTGGTTAAGGATTGATTCATCTCATGTCTTAAGACTCGGAAAATAATTTCCAAAGGGTGCATTTATCATATAGTGCGAGTTAGGGATATTGATTTTGAAGCTCCTACTCTTGAGTTAGTCCCTATAGTAAATGAATTTTCTGATGTGTTCCTGATGATTTTTCCGAAAGAAAAATTGACTTTGGCATAGATGTCCTTTCCGATACTCAACCTATTTCTGTTCCTCCTTACCGTATGGCTCCGACGGAACTTAAGGAGCTGAAGGAGAAATTGAAGGATTTGTTGGAAGGGCTTTATTAGTCCAACTATATCACCATGAGGTGCTCCCGTGTTGTTTGTTAGGAAGAAAGATTGGTCGCTCACTACTACAAATGGATCTTTTAACGACAATAAAATATGGCTTTAGGGGCAATTACATTTGTCGCTATAGCCTGTACCGGCCAATATTCTTTAGCCGGCAGTGCTGGGGTCGGCAAAGGCTTTCCTGGCCATTGTTCGAAATGCTGGTAAAGGGTAGCATGAATTGCCGCTAAAAATCATTAGCTTTTACGGTAATTATATTAGCTACTAAAGCTAACTCACAACGGCTAACTGTGGTCTTTTAGCGTCCATTGTTTTAGTCGATAAATCCATACAAATAGCCGCTAAAAGTTCGTAGTTTTAAAGACAATTTTTCTATGACAATTAATGGCTGCAATATCCCTTCCAAAACACGTCTTAATTTTCCCTTTTAGCGTCCATTTTATGACAGGTAAGTTATATTAAATCGCCGCTAATAGTTGACATTTTTAATGGCAATTGTTTGAAGGAAATACTAAAGGCTACAATATTCCTTGTGAAAACTTTTTAATGTAACCCTTTTGCCTCCATTTTTATGGCCGATACATTAAATTAATTTGACGCTAAATATCATAACCTTTAACGACAATTGTTTAGCCGCCATTAATAATAGCTACTTCATTCATCAAGAATAGCAACAATAAAGTTTGGCAAACGCTAAAACATATTACTATTAATTCATAAAATAGAATATATCTCATTAAATCTATACAAATAAAAGGAACTACTAATCCTATCTATGAATGTAACAACTTATCAAAAACTAATATTGTTCCTACTAATATATTGAATAATGCCTTCAAATAATTTTTGCAACTCTTCTTCATATTGAAATCTCCCACATGTGAAATTTGCGAACTTCAGATTGTATGACCTGAAATAAGAACATAAATGTGTCAAAAGATAAAAGATATATAATGTATAAAAACATCGCACGTAGTGTGACTAATTTGAAAAATTACAAGCAAGAAGCATCCAATAAAAAGAAGTCATATTCTTTCATATGGACTTAGCTTTACGTTATCGCATAAGATGCTACACTTGAAGTTCATCAAATTGGGGCAGCAAACAACTCGAAACTGAGGTGAATTAAATGAGCAATCTTGGAGGTGAGAAGTGAATTGTAGCGCGCGCTGAATAGGATTTGCGAGTTCAGCTACCCATCCAAATGAATCTGTCCAGCAACCTGTCCAGCAACTTCTCCAAGGGAATTGCGAGTCCAACTGCTAGACAGATTTGCAGAGAACAGAGGCGTGAAATAGTAAAGCTAAAACCAGCCATTGTTACAGCTCGTGCTCGAGCTTTAATCGATGTAGCTGGGCTGCAACTAATTGCTGAAAGTAGAGGATCTAAAGGTGATTTTGCTAATTTTCAAGTAGAAATTTCAAGGCAGCAACTAATTACTGAAAGCAGAGGTGCTACAGCTCACACATTTAACAGTCAGTAATTAGAGCTCCTCTACTGTATGTTTAACATTTAGATTAACTGATTTATATTCCATATTTTCTGTCCAACAATGTAAGCAAATTATACAACCACACATCTAGAAGTAAGCAAAAAGGAGGGATAAAAGAAGAGAACACATCTATATAAAGACACGGTCGACACAATAACAAAACTCATGCCCGTTGATAGAAATTCAGCTATTTCCTTAAGTTTTGATCTGTTTTCTTTAGTTGTGTATTTGTTTTTACCTTAACCATGATCATATTTAGAAACTCAAGAAAAATATAGAAAAAGATTCCCACGTAGCTTATGTGCTTTAAATCCTTAAGCTCTACTTCTCTCTTCTCTGGAAATGGGAGTTGAATTTAGTAATATGTAACTACTGGATAAAATGAACATACTTATAATCTCTGTTTTCTATATTAACTGATAGAAAGTTACAAAATAAGGCAGGATAAAAAATAAAGCCACTTCGAAGATCGATCCTGTGTATAATTGGACAGCAACTAATTGTTGAAAGTAGAGGTGCTACAAGTGATTTTTATAATGTTCTTCAAGTATAAATTTCACTTAGGAATTCCGAGGTAGCAACTAATTGCTGAAAGTAAAGGTGCTACAGGTGATTTTTATAATGTTCTTGAAGTATAAATTTCACTTAGGAATTCCAAGGTAGCAACTAATTGCCGAAAGTAGAGGTGCTACAGCTCACACATTTTATAGTCAATAATTAGAGCTCCGCGACTGTATGTTTAACATTTAAATTAACCGATTTATATTCCCTGTTTTTGTCCAACAAAGTGAGCAAATTATGCAACCACACACCTAGAAGTAAGCAAAAAGGAGGGATAAAAGAAGTGAACACATCCATATAGAGACACATTCGACACATAAACAAAACTCATGTCTATTGATAGAAATTTAGTTATTTCCTTAAGTTTTGATCTGTTTCCTTTAGTTGTGTGTTTGTTGTCACTTTAACCATGATCATACTGAGATACACAACCACAATACTATAAAAATTTCCCACGTAGCTTATTTGCTTGAAGTCCTTAAACTCTACTTCTCTCTTCTCTTGAAATGGGGGTTGAATTTAGTATTATGAAACTACAGGAGAAAATGAACACACTTATAATCTTTGTTTCTATATTAACTGATAGAAAGTTACAAAGTACGACAGGATTAAAAATGAAGCTATTTTGAAACTCGATTCCATGTATAATTGGATAAAAACTAATTATCGAAAGTAGAGGCGCTACAGGTTATTTTTCTAATGTTCTTCAAGTATAAATTTAACTTAGGAATTCCGAGTTAGCAACTAATTGCTGAAAGTTGAGGTGCTACAGCTTGCGCATTAAACAGTCTATAATTAGAGCTCCCCGGCTGTATGTTTCACATTTAACAGAAGAGAATACATCCATGTAGAGACAGTCGACACCATAACAAAACTCATGTCCATTGATAAAAATTTAGCTATTTTCTTAAATTGTGATTTGTTTTCTTTAGTTGTTTGTTTGTTGTCACCTTAGCCATGATCATATTGATAAACTCAATAACAATATAGTATAAACTTCACATATAGCCTATGTGCCTAAAGTTCTTAAGCTCTACTTCTCTCTTCTCGGGAAATGGGGCTGCCAATTGTTCTATGGAACTACTAGAGAAAATGAGCACACTAATAATTTCTGTTTTCTCTATTAAATGATAGAAAGTCACCAAGTATGATAAGATAAACAATGAAACCACTTCGAAGCTTGATATCGTATATAATTGGGCAGCAATTAATTGCTGAAAGTAGAGGTGCTACAGGTGATTTTGGTAATATTCTTCAAGTAGAAAGTTCACTTAGGAATTCTGAGGAGGCAACAAATTTTCTCAAAGGTAGCTAAGCTTCTTAAACAAATGTTGAAGGACAGTAAACTTTTTTGTCCAAGATATTTACGAGTCTAATTGTCAGACAGATTACAGAGAATAGAGTGATGGAACAGTAATAATAAGATCAGTCGTCGTTAGAGCTCTTGCTCGAGCTTTAGTCGATGTATTTGGGTAACAACTAATTGCTCGAGAATTAGCTGATGCATATAATTGCTCAGATTTTAAGCTTGATTAAATATCTATCAGTGTGAACTATACTCACCGAAGCTATTGAGAGAACATGCTCTCCTGATTGATTTTTTGTATCTTGGAATTTTGTAGCTCAACACAATATTTACTATATTTGAAAATCTATTCATTAAGACAAAGAGCATTCACTAAATCAAGGAAGTAAGAAGTACTACACAAGCAATTTGATTCTTCAACCCACAAAACCTTACGAAGCAGGAAAACTCAAACCGTAGCGCCAAAGGATAAAGCTTTGTAGTACCATGAGTTGGAGTAATATCAGCACTACTAGGTATCCTTGATGATTGTGGTACTTCTTCTTGGCCATTGTTGGTGTTGGGAAGCTGATAAATACTAACACGTTAGTTAACAATACTTTTATAGGGTCAAAATTTCATTTAAAATGTCTTAAGACTTGTAATCGAGTTACCTGTTCATTTGAGTTGCCATTGATATCTTGAGACAGATTCGTTAGGAGCATATTTTTGCATGAATTGTCTCATTTGGAGTAATTCTGATTGCAGCTTATCATGATTTTGTTTCATCAGATTCATTTCTTCATTCTTTTTCGCCTTTAACTCAGTAATCTCCTGTTCTAGCCTTTGTATAACCTCATTAGATGAATCCTCTACCGTAATATTTCCTGCGGAAGATCTACTTCCCCATAGAACTGAAGGAGTTGGACCAAGTCCTAAACCACGAGCATACCCACTTTTTTCATTTCCTAACACTTGAGAACATACATCGCCTTCCCAAGCAACATTGTGAGATGGTTGATCTGTGGATCTTTCATTCTTTCATTTATCATGTCCTAACAATAGAATACACGATAAATCCAATTTGAAATTAATTTATTCACTTTCAAAAAATCTATCTAATTGTTTCTCGATTTCAAGACTAAAAGAAAGAAGAAATCTTATGATTGCCTTGGCAAAATCATCATCCAGTGGTCTGCCATCTGCGCGTTTTTTGTGAGTTAATAAGAAAATTTCTGCTCGTGTAGGCTCTATCCCATTTTTAGCCTAAACAATAAAATTGATGTCAGATATGCGTGACAAAAAAGATTTGAAAATATTATAATATGCACTTTCCACATGTTTACCTGCTCATGCATTATTGTAGCAATACTTTTGGATCCTCCTGTGTGAGGCATCTTTTGCTTGGCCCTGTTGTTTCTATTTGCTTGTGTATGCCTCTGTCATTGAAAGAATAAAAATTTAGCATAACTAAAATAAAAATATAATGTATAAAAGAAAATAGGTGTATTTTCAAGATACATTTATACCTTAGCTTTATCAGAAAGCCAATAAGAGACAAGACCACTCCATTGATATCTCGGTATGCGACTTGGTCTATTTTTCAGCAAAGCATCTTTAGTCTTATATTTTGACATATATTCACCTTTTATTTCACATTTGTTATCCTTCCATTTCTTTCCAAGTCACTTTAAGACAAACTCTTCTCCGCATTTTGGGAAAGTGAACTTCTTTTGAAAAAATAAAAGTAAACATTTAAAAGATAGCACATAATGTCTTAGTTGAGCTTGTCGCATAATCATAATAACAATAATTCATACCCTTACAATCATCTACCTGTAAAGGTGTCAGTTCTGGAGTTCTCGCAACAATTCCTAGAAAGCTAGCAAGCTTTCGTCCTTCTTTCCCAATAGATTGATTACGACTATTAAATGACACTTCAATTGTCTTTCCCTGAGGAAGTTTCCAAATATCTTTTAGTAAAGTAGGACCACGAGGCTTTCTTGTCTCTAAGTTATCTAGAATGAAAAAGATTCAAATGTCATAAAGTGGAAAAACACATGATTAAACACCCAAAAGATGCTCTTAAATTATAAACTCAAGTCAATAACTCTGCGGTATAGAAGTTCAACAACGGTATATTTCACATTTAATTAAATGATAATCTGGGAAGGTTAGAAGGAATTGTAGCACGGCGCTGACAATGAATTACGAGTTCAGCAACTTGTCCAAAGGAATCAGGCCTATAAGCTTTATGCCTAAAGCTCGATATAAAGAAATACACCCTACCATTGAAGAACATGGGCAAGACAACCATGATAGTGTGGTACCAGTGAAAGAGGATCAAACCATACTTCTCTAAATACACACTGCTCCAAATACAAAGCCAATTTTAATCTCTACTTTTTATGATTATGAATGTGATATTTCCTCATCCAAAAACCCACACCTCTGCGGTATAGCAGCTAGGAACTATTAAAAAGAGTTTGAACCTATATCTGGACAAGTGGAGTGGAGGTATCAAAAAAGTTTATATGCCTATGACTGCTGGTGGAGTTTATCTGCATGTCATTTCTATCTGCAATAAGGTTGCACTGTGCATACTCCTGTTGAATTTCAATCACAAGAAAGACTAGTTGTGGGTTTAATGGGTTCATATGTTCTATGTAAAAGGTGGTGCAATGGAAGAGGCCAATACAAAACAAGCATCTTGGCTTGTTCTGAAGGTATTCAAGGGATGTATCAAGCATCTTAGCTTGTCAATGTCTAAAGGCTGATGTAGCAAGTTGTGCTTGGTCTGTCCAGCCGTAAATTCGTTTTGATTTCTATTTTCTTGAGTTATAAACTTTTATTTGGTAAATTCCTATTTTCTATATCAACTGAACTGATATTCACGGAACACACTAATATTTAGATTATACAACACACCTAGAAACTAAGATCTGAAAACAATATAGAGAAAAATGATGTTACCTAATTCATTGTTAAGTTGAACTGCAGTGCCACCAACAGAACTATTCAACTCATTAACCTGTTCATCATGTGGTTGGACTACAGAGTTCTGATTATCTATCAACTGCTCGAGATAAGTTTCGGCTGCAGAGTTATCTTCACCATCCATCAGTTGCTCAATATAATGTCGAACAACATCATCATGTTGTTCAATTACCAATCTGTTGCGACCTCTAGTGTGCATAGTTACTTCTCTTAAATGAAGGAATTATCTAGCTGCATTAAGACCAGATTAACTCAAACATATACAATAGGTCACATGCAAAACAGGAGAAAACAACATCTCAAACTATGAAAAACACATAAATAGAAATTTTGTGCACACGAACAAAACTTTGCTACAAAAATAGTTCATAAGATTAGAGATATTGGGGCACCAGGAAAAACAACTCTCCAGTGATGAGAACAGTTTATCATATAACAATCAAAAGAGCTACAATCAACAAATACAAATATGAAAAATTCATAGTTGACTAGCATGCATCTTCTATAAAATGACTTAAAGTGAAAGCAAAAAACATATTTGATATAAATTTCTAATTAAAAAGTAACCAATTCATAGAAGTTCTTCAATAACACTTGCAAAAATTATAATTCATAACTACCACCTATCTTATTAAAAATCACTTTCATTCTCAATGTCATTTCCTCCCTCAACATTAGCTTCACCATCATTTGGAGAAGCTTGAGAATGTACGTCCATTTCAACTACTATCCCATCGACATGTCACGACCCGACCTAGGGCCTAGTCGTAACATGGTGATCGAGATGCGAGGGACCCTAACCATAAGCCATCTTAGCATACTTTGCATACATAAGGTAAAGAACAATATAAAGATAAGCGAAAGTAATCAATAAGTGGGGAATGGGACTAAGGAAAATCAACTCTATAACTGCCCAATTTGGACTACACCAATGAATATCGTCTAAACATGCCTCTAGTCTAATGTTTGTCGGAGGCTTAGAAAAAGCTCCTAGCTCACCCTAACAATAGAAAAAAGTGAAAAAAATAGTAACATGAATAAAAGTCTTGTCCTTGGTAGAATGAGGATTCACCAACTCCTTTGAAATCTAAAGAAAACTCTAGCCACGAGCAGGGTAGTCGTGAGTGTCGTCCGTCCCTACATTATGAGACAATGTAGGCAAAATATGTGTTAGTACTTTGAATGTACTAAGTATGTGAGTACTAAGTATGTGAGATATGCATGAACAATGGAATAAGACATAAACAATATGAACATAGGATGCATGACCAATGTAATGAAAAACATCAATATGGCTTGAAAAGCATTTGAAATCATATTAAAAACTTGTAGTCAATGCATCATAAACATCATAGTAAAACTTACTTCATGTCATATAACTTATGAGATAGGACTTTAAACTTATGAGAGATTATGTACATGTGAAAGATATTAGTAGTCATAGTGAGAAATACTTTAAACATTGAGAGAAGGACCTTGTAACTTTTTGAGAGCGACCGTTAACCAACATAAACCATGTGAGCTATAACATGGATTCCCAATGATTACCCATACATCGGAGAAAAGGGGGAGACTATTTGCCAAGGTATACTCCTATATGACTATGTGGATCCACTAAGCTACACTAAGGATTGAGCCTCAACTGCGGGTGACCTCAAAGGAATCAAGCCTCTTCTACGGATGATCCTTTATCCTACGGTGGCACGTAGTTGTGGGACAATGGGATCTTTCTATGGGTCTCTTGCTTTTGCTACAGGAGAGAATGCCTATCATAAGGTTCATTCGGTGCTAGGTAAACGCTCAACGGAATCTCATAAACATGATCATAACATAATAAGGAAGGATAGTAACTTCCTATCAATCCATCTTTAAAACATATTAGGAATAGTTCATCTACTTAGTAATTCATAAGAATCTATAAATTCGATGAGAATTGTCCTTGTCACAATCTTTAAAACATCTTTTGATCATAACTCTGATGATCATCATAGATTTAACTTTAGAATCATAAATCTAAACTTTAACTCATATAAAAACTTTCATTGAAAATCATTTAACTTATGATCAACTCATAAACTCATCCTTAACTTTGATCATCATTATGACTTTCATCATAAAATCATAATCTCAACTTTAAACCATGAAAACTTTACTTGAAGATCATTGAAGTCTTCAAATTTTTCAAGTCCACAACTTGGGGTCTCAAATCAACTAAGTATGCAAGTTGAAATCTTCAAATTATTCAAGTCTACAGGTTGGGGTGTTCAAAACAAATATTCTCCAAGTCTGCGGTTGAAGTCTTAAATCGACCAAATTCACAAATTGAAGTCTTCAAAATTCTCCAAGTCTATGGGTTAAATCATCAAATTGACCAAATTAAGAAATTGAAGTTCAAATTTTCCAAGTCTACGAGTTAAAGTCTTCAAGTTGAAGTTTTAGATCCACCATATAGGCAAATCAAATTCTTTACAAGTCGTTGGGCCTGAAAGTTGAAGTCTTCAAGTCTTAGACCTTTAAAATTACCTTTCTTAAGGTGGGGATGCATATCCATTCCTTCACACCTCAAAAGAATACCATCTTAGGAGGGGACGCGTATCCATCCCTTTACGCCATAAGATTACCTTTAAATTACCTTCCTTAAGGTAGGAATATGTATCCATCCCTTCATACCTTTGCGTCTTTAGAATATCATAAAATTACCTTTCTTAGAGCAGGGACGTGTATCCATCCCTTTGTGCCTTTATAATACCATAAAATTAACCCTCTTAGGGCGGGAATGAGTATTTATTCCTTTGTGCCATAAGATTACTTTTAAATTACCTTCCCTAAGGTGGAGATACGTATCCATCCCTTCACACCTCAAGAACAAATTCTTATATTGTGATAAAATTCGCCATTGTGTAGCCTCCATAAGATACAAAGACTTCTTCAATTGGCCTATCAAAAAAAAGGGAACAAGACAAAACATACAATAAATAAATGAATAAATAACTATGTAAACACCTTGGTACATGCACGTCTAGCTCCAAAAAGTCTTTAAAAGGAAAGAAGCTCTAAAACATTATTGATGATGTAAGAAATAAAAGGACCAACATCTATTTATAATGCTCAAATATAGTAACATGAAGTCCTTCTCTTATACTAATAATAATTCCTATTTTGACAAAAACTATAGAAAACAAAAATTGATGGAAATATATTCCATCCTTGTTCAAGTGGGATGCTGCATGTAGTAGTTGATTACAACTTGTAGCTGTTATGACCCAAGCCTAGGGCCCAGAGGTGACATGGCGAATGAGGAACGCGGAGGTACCTCATCCAAGCCTCTTAGCATTCATTTAGTCTTTCATTAATAATGACAATAAATATCAAGCGGAAGAAAAAGGGGAAATCGGGACTAAGGGAGAACATCATAAAATAAGAGTCATCATCAACATTAGATCATCATACATTTATGTCCAAACATACCTCTACTAATAGACTTGGCGGGGGCTAAGACATGTCCCTAGCTCACCCTTATGATAAGTATCCAAAAATACCATAAGATAACCTAAAGTCTATACATTTAAATAGCGATAAAAAGAAATGGAATGTTGTTCCCGGAACATGGGAGCTAACCAAAAAGTATCCTTCAACGATCAAACTATCCATATGGAGGAGAATGTGGAGCAACGTCGAATCCTACATGGTGATATCATGTAGGCAAAAGTATGTGTTAGTACTTTGAATGTACTAATTATGTGAGCATGCAATGCAATATATCATTATACAATGGACCATGCTAGAACCTTGTATTCATTTGAAATACCATTTGGAGTTATGAAGCTTAGTCAATGAAACATAGAAACCATCATGAATCATAAAAGAAACTTAAACGGTATATAGGTAATCATGAGTCATTATAAGGAACCATATACTTGCAAAGTACCATGAATCGTAAATTAAGTAAAGCATAAACTTTTTGAAATAAATCTTTAGCTTTGTGAGAGCATATACTTTACTTTGTGAGAGATATAGTAGACACCATATGATGTTTCTTAAACATTGGAAGAGGGACCTTGTAACTTTGTGAGAGCGACCGTTTACCGACATAAATCATGTGGTCTATAATATGGAGTCCCGATGTTACCCTTACATCAGAGAAAAAGGGGGTGACTACTTGTCAAGGTAGACTCAGTCATGCCTAAGTGGATCCACTAAGCTATTGTGTGAACCGGGTACTCACTCCTAGTTCTTAGAATCGGGCACTCACCTCCAAGCCTTGATATTTTGAGTACTCACCTCTTAGAGATTTGAGTATTCTCCACTATCTCCTTTATACCTATGATGGGACGTAGTTTTGGGACATGGTTATTCGCCCCTAGTCCAACCTGGTGCTAGGTAAGCTCTCAGCAGAATAAATTTAAATGTCATAATACCATAAGCATTTATATAACTTTAACATAAAATTATCATTCCATGAAATATCTCATTAAAACCTTTGGTTTATAATATCATCATGGTTGTCATGCCCTATTTACCATTCTATTAATGAACCTTGTTTTATAAGAACATTAGGTCTACAATCAGTGATGGTATTTCGGGTACCATTCTAATCGGACCTTTCTTTTTGTAAAAATATTCAAAAGCATTGATGGCCTATAGGGATTTCATACATGTCATATCATAACATTTAACATTTCATTTGATTAACTACGAGAATTATCCTCTCACAATGAAACCTTACTTTGGCTAAGAAAGCCCTTTCATCAATCAATCATTTCATAAAGACTCTCCTTCATAAGCATTTACTTCATAACATTCATTGGAGTTGAACTTCATTTCAATATTTTTTTATCATAGAAAAACTAGGTGGGTTAATTTCATAAAGACCTTCAAATATTTTAGAGAATACTTGTATGCATGAGAGTGATATAAATACATCAAATCAAACATCTTAAAATTAATCCACCATATGCACTTTAAAACTACCTTTCAAACTTTCATATAAAATGTTACACCCCGTACTTTAGTACTTTGGAACGGTTCGTAAGCTTCTTAAGTTTCTGGGAAGGCTCTTAAGTTTCTTAGAAGTCATCATATGTGTCGGATAATCTATAACGCTATCAAATAATCCTAAGGAAAGAAGAAGGAGATACTCCATAAGAGAGAAGATTGGAAATAGGGTTACAAGAATCTGAAAGAACTTGGAAGCTAAGTAGTGAGTCGTAGGACTCGACATACTTGTGAAAGCTATTACTTGGGACATTTTGCATACTAAGCTACTTGAGTACATGTCGAGCTTAAGTAGCAAAGAACACATAGGCTCTTAAAGTGAGACGAGATTACAAAACTATGAAAGAGAAATAAGGCGACGACGCACCTACTTGAAGCAAGTAGGTGACTCACCTACTTGGGGTGGACCCCACAGTGCCATGTGGCAGCTTTGGGTTGGAAGTTCGGATGAGGTGGCACCCTAAGGGGCTGCTATATTTCACCCCTAGGGGGATGCCACGTGGCAGATCCTAAGACAATATATATATGTATTACATGACTCTTAAGGTCATTTCTATCTAGAAAACTTCAGCAGCAACCAGAAAAAAAAGAACCCTAAGTCTAGAGAGAAAAAGAGGACGGCTTGGAGAAACAAAATAGGTAAGTACCGATTTCATTCTGTAAATTAATTATCCAGCGTATAACATGATAATATGGAGGTATTAGAAGTATAAAATCATGGCTTGGTGCATCCAAAATGGACAGCAAACAGTCCACGCAACTTCCAGCACGCTAAAGAGGTTTCCAAGGCGCAATTTTGGCTAGTTTTGGCCAATTTCGGGTAAGGTAAGGTTTCTCCTTTAAATTTGGACTTTATAGGATTTTTAGGAGGGTATCATGTACCTTTTATACTTCTGGAAGTATAAAAAAGTCATGGCGATGCTCAGCAAAAGAAACAATCTAAATTAAAGTCGTCGTAGTTAAATTGTAGTCGAAGTAAGGCGTTGTGTGTTTGGAGGCAGATGCTGGTTGTGAGGTGTGTGTTTCAGGGACTAAATGTGTTATAAAAGAGGTGGGGGAGATTCTGGTTGCATCCACATGACCCCCGCTTCATACGGTTAAAGGTTTTGCAAAACGGAAACTAGAAACCTTATTTTGGTACCGCGGTGTCGAGTGAGTCATTTGGAGTTTATGTAGTATAAGATTGATGTAAATTGTATATATATATATGCTGCAAGTTATTTTTGTTGGTTGTCTTTTGCTATTAGGAGTATAATTGGAAATTCAGATAGGGCACTTTATAGGGGAGATGCTGCCCAATTTTTGTTAACGCCTTAACTAGCTAAAGGACTAGTTGAGAAGACGAGCGAGGAAATGAGTTCTATGAATACTCGTATGTAAATTAAGATGCTTTAAAGTTGAGTATTGTTGATGCTCGGATTGCTTTCATGTTAAATAGGTTCAAGAGATGATGAGGTGAATGTGTTAAGAGTAACTCGTAAGAGGTATGTAAAGCTAACGTTTCCTTCTTTTGGCATGTTTTGGAATAAGTATGTAAAGCCTATCTTTTCTTTCTTTTGGGCATGTCTTAGATTTAAGTGACAAATGATATGTGTATGAAGCTTGGGTTAACTCTATTCATTAGCTCTGAACATGATTCATGATTCATAATTCGTGCTCACTTCTGAATGTTAAGCCTCTTAAAGTAGTTAAGCTCCTATTCCTCAAGTCTTCTATATGCTGAAAAGTAGTGTATGTAAAGTTATTCTTCCTCTCTTTTGGAATGACTTAGATGTAAGTATTATATATATGAAGTTGAAGTTATTCCACTCTTAAAACTCTGAGTGTGAGTTAAGGCTCTTATTCACTTCTCGATATTAGAACTCCTGCGATAGTTGAGTTATGGACTTCTAAGTCTTCTACATGACTAAAAGTAGTACACGTGAAGCCTATTCCCTCCTTCTCTTGAAATATTTAAGGTATGTAAAGTGAGATATGATATGAGCTAGAGGTGATTCCATTATAGGTTTTGGGTATAACTCAGGACTTGTACTCACTTTGGAATAATAAGGGCCTTGAAGTAGTTGAACTACGACCCTTGAGCTTCCTACATGTTGAATAGTGTTAGGATGTGTAAGATCCTATACCTAGGGGCTCTTCAACATGCTTTATGGTGATATTTAAGGGATATTTGATACGCTATAGAGTTTTACATGCATGTATATACGTTATGATATATATGGATCAGGCCGAACGTACCTCGACATATCTTGCTATGTAAGGATCGGTCCGTATGTTCCACGACATTGTTACACGATATACGGATCGGGCCATCGTTCCTCGGCATTATTATATGATATATGGATCGGGCCATCATTCCTCGGCATTTTTATAAGATATGTGGATCGGGCCATCATTCCTCGGCGTGTACTTTGTATATACGTGGATTGGGCTGTGCGTTCCCTTCTATGATATGATGCAAATGAAAGAGGCTACACATGTATGAATATTTTATCACCCACTTGGTTCATGTGTTTGGTTCTTATATCTGATAGATACATATACGGGGGTCTAGGTCGGACCCCAGTCGCGGCCCACGGGGTTGGGTCGTGACAGAAGTGGTATTAGAGCAGTTCGTCCTTAGAGTGTCTACAGACCGTGTCTAGTAGAATCTTCTTTATCAGTGTGTTGTAGACCACATCTATAGACAAGAGGCTACAGGACATTTAGGATGTTACCGTTTTTTCATATCTACGATCGTGCGATAGAGCCGAGTCAAAGAGAATGAAATTCCTCATACTAACTTGTGATTTCAGCAAAAGGACAACATCGATAGAAGAAGGTGACTGACGATATTGGAAGTTACAAAGAACGTAGATAAGCAAAGGCACGAAAGATATATGTCGGGTAAGGTATTGATGTACAATTGGAATGTAAAGTTGAATTTGAAAGAAAAAGTAGCCAGGAAAGTTAACATGTGCAGTTCGAGTGGGAATATGAGGTAAGTCCATTTTCATACTGTTGATATTAGGCGCCCTATGTGGCTGCAATATGATATGATCTGAATATATACATGCGTGCCCTGTGAGGCACTGTTGGCATTTCCTGCATGCAGGTGTTGAGATAGGGCGAAATACAAAGGAAGCTCTGCCCAAAATTTCCTAGAAATAAGAAGAGAATATGATATAGGGCTGTAGTATGTCTTGAAAGGTTGTGCCCACAACAATGATGAGATTTGATTAAACTACAAGTGTGGCTGACCTCGAGAAATGAGTTAATTTCTGAATTGATGGCAATAAAAACTAGGAGGTCGATACTCGTATGGTAGAACGAAGTTGGAAAAGACTTATAATCCAAAAAAGATGGTTTAGAGAAGACTGATAGATCTAAATAGAATGATATTAAGGCACCGATTGAATGGATACACAAGGATAAACTATGATGACCTATAGTTGAAAAAAGTAACAATATGGGTAAGATAAGAGTACTAGGGAAAGAGGAAATGAAACACAAGTATCCATACCTATTTCCTACGTCTACAGGTAATCCTAACCTTTGGAACTCTGATATTGAATGCTCAATGAAAGTATATGTTACGACAATGAGATAGAGCACCTCTCCATATAATCGGTATAAGGTCCGGAGGAAGGTTTTGGTTTACATTCAAGGACGAATATTCTAAAGGGGGGAAGGATGTTACACCCCATACTTTGGTACCTTGGACGCTTCGTAAGCTTCTTAAGTTTCTGGGAAGGCTCTTAAGTTTCTTAGAAGTCGTCATGTGAGTCGGATAATCTATAACGCTATCAAATAATACTAAGGAAAGGAGAAGGAGATACTCCATAAGAGAGAAGATTGGAAATAGGGTTACAAGAATCCAAAAGAAGTTGGAGGCTAAGTAGTGAGTCATAGGACTCGATGTACTTGTGAAAGCTATTACTTGGGACATTTTGCATACTAATCTACTTGAGTACACGTCGAGCTTAAGTAGCAACGAACACATAGTCTCTTAAAGTGAGACGAGATTACAAAACTACGGAAGATAAATAAGAAGACGACGCATCTACTTCAAGCAAGTAGGTGACTCACCTACTTGGATGTACCCCACAGTGCCACATGGCAGCTTTGGGTTGGAAGTACGGATGAGGTGGAACCCTAAGGGGATGCCACGTGTCACCCCTAGGGGGATGCCACGTGGAAGCTCCTAAGACAATGTATATATATATATTACATGAATCTTAAGGTCATTTCTATCCAGAAAACTTCAGCAGCAACCAGAAAAAAAAGATTCCTAAGTCTAGAGAGAAAAATAGGACGGCTTGGAGAAACAAAATAGGTTAGTCCCGATTTTGTTCCATAAATTAATTATACAGAATATACCAAGATGATATGGAGGTATTATAAGTATAAAATCATGGCTTGGTGCAGCCAAAACAGACAGCAAACAGTCCACGCAACATCCAGCACGCTAAAGAGGTTTCCAAGGCGCAATTTTGGCTAGTTTTGGCCAATTTCGGGTAAGGTAAGGTTTCTCCTTTAAATTTGGACTTTATAGGGTTTTTAGGAGGGTATCATGTACCTTTTATACTTCTGGAAGTATAAAAAAGTCATGGCGATGCTCAGCGAAAGAAACAATCTAAATTGAAGTCGTCGTAGTTAAATTGTAGTCGAAGTAAGGCGTTGTGTGTTTGGAGGAAGATGCTGGTTGTGTGGTGTGTGTTTCAGGCCTAAATGTGTTATAAAAAAGGTGGGGGAGCTTATGGTTGCAGCCACATGACCCCCGCTTCATACGGTTAAAGGTTTTGCAAAACGGAAACTAGAAACCTTATTTTGGTATCGCGGTGTCGAGCGAGTCATTTGGAGTTTATGTAGTATAAGATTGATGTAAATTATATATATATATACTGCAGGTTATTGTTGTTGGTTGTCTGTAGCTATTAGGAGTATAATTGGAAATTCAGATAGGGCACATTATAGGGGAGATGCTGCTCAATTATTTTTAACGCTTTAACTAGCTAAAGGACTAGTTGAGAAGACGAGCGAGGAAATGAGTTCTATGAATACTCGTATGTAAATTAAGACGCTGTAAAGTCAAGGCTTGTTGATGCTCGGATTTATTTCATGTTAAATAGGTTCAAGAGATGACGAGGTGAACGTGTTAAGAGTAACCCATAAGAGGTATGTAAAGCTAACGTTTCCTTCTTTTGGCATGTTTTGGCATAAGCATGTAAAGCCTATCTTTTCTTTCTTTTGGGCATGTCTTAGATTTAAGTGACAAATGATATCTGTATGAATCTTGGGGTAACTCTATTCATGAGCTCTGAACATGATTCATGATTCATAATTCGTGCTCACTTCTGAATGTTAAGCCTCTTAAAGTAGTTAAGCTCCTATTCCTCAAGTCTTCTATATGCTGAAAAGTGGTGTATGTAAAGTTATTCTTCCTCTCTTTTGGCATGACTTAGATGTAAGTACTATGTATATGAATTTGAAGTTATTCCACTCTTAAAACTCTGAGTGTGAGTTAAGGCTCTTATTCACTTCTCGATATTAGAACTCCTGCGATAGTTGAGTTATGGACTTGTAAGTCTTCTACATGACTAAAAGTAGTACACGTGAAGCCTATTCCCTCCTTCTCTTGAAATATTTAAGGTATGTAAAGTGAGCTATGATATGAGCTAGAGGTGATTCCATTATAGGTTTTGGGTATAACTCAGGACTTGTACTCACTTTGGAATAATAAGGGCCTTGAAGTAGTTGAACTACGACCCTTGAGCTTCCTACATGTTGAATAGTGTTAGGATGTGTAAGATCCTATACCTAGGGGCTCTTCAACATGCTTTATGGTGATATTTAAGGGATATTTGATACGCTATAGAGTTTTACATGCATGTATATGCGTTATGATATATATGGATCAGGCCGAACGTACCTCGACATATCTTGCTATGTAAGGATCGGGCCGTATGTTCCATGACATTGTTACACGATATACGGATCGGGCCATCGTTCCTCGGCATTATTATATGATATATGGATCGGGCTGTCGTTCCTCGGCATTTTTATAAGATATGTGGATCGGGCCATCGTTCCTCGGTGTGTACTTTGTATATACATGGATCGGGCTGTGCATTCCACAGCGCTAATGGTATATATGTTCTTATGATGAAAAAATTATATAGTTATTATACAAGTCCCTGAATAGGCCGGATACAGTATGCGATGATAGCATGTATGCCTTTATTTTATAAAATACAGGTACGATAGATGGCTAAATATTATACTTGCCCCATGCACCCCTATTTCAGTTGTTGTCTCAGTTATGATGTTTTATGCTTTATATACGTAGTACATATATCGTACTGACCCCCGTTTCCTCGGGGGGCTGCATTTCCTGCCGCAGGTACAAATGTTTATTTTGGAGATCCTCCATCTTAGGGTTTCCACTCAGCGATGTTGGAAGTACTCCACTGTTCCGGGGCCTAACATTTGATACTGGTCATTTGATATATATATGTTTGTTTCAGGGGTACGTCGGGGGCCCTGTCCCGCCATATGTTACCGTTACTATTCTTAGAGGTCTGTAGATATATGTATGTAGGTAATGTGTGAGTTTGTGCGATTATAGTTGTATGATGTGTTGTAAATGTTACTATGCTATGGTAGTCTTGTTGACTGGCTTTCCCTTCCATGATATGATGCAAATGAAAGAGGCTACACGTGTATGAATATTTTATCACCCACTGGGTTTATGTGTTTGGTTTTTATATCTGATAGATACATATACGAGAGTCTAGGTCGGACCCCAGTCGCAGCCTACGGGGTTGGGTCGTAACATAAAAACCTTGATAAATCATCCATTTCATGTAAATAAGAATTCATCATAAGCCAATATAGGTAAATAAATTTTAAATATTCAAGAATCCATACATTTGGAATCGTAGTATGAAAACCCGTAAAAAAACTCATCACTTGAAATTGAGAGTCAATATATATATCAATAGGAGTAAATAAAATTAAAATATATCATAATCTATGCATTTGAAACCATCATGTAAAAGCCCATAACATTTCATCATTTTTAATTGAAATGCTAGGCTGAGAATCATTTGGACTCCATGGGTTGAAGGACCCATGGATGAAAACCCACATACCTTAGATTGAAGCTTTTAAGAAAGTTTGATTCTTGATATTCAATGACGAGCCTTGAATCCTTTGTGTTTGAGAGAAAAATTGGAAGGGATGATTTGAGAGAGAGGAGGATGAAGTTTAGGGTTTTGGGGAGGCAAAAGACTGCAAAAATGACCCCAAAATGCATCCAAGTTTGTCTATATATGTTCAGGGAATTGTCCAAGTTGCCCTTGCTTGAAATTGGAAATTTTGAACTAATTAGGAGCAGGTCTGCGACGTGGACTTGTTTTATCATAGTTTATTTTCTTCCAAAATTTTGAGTTGAAGCAAAAATTGGCCAAGTCCGTGATGCGGACTTGGCGCGCGCATCTCTGGTTAACTGGACATAAATCTTTACTCCGAACTCCAAAAAATATAATCTTGGTGGCATTGGAAAGAAAACTCAAAGATCTTTCCAAATTCGTTATAATATAGGAGATAAGGTCGTTTGAAGTGGACCCTCATACAGACTCATTCAAAAACTTAGTCGATAGAAATTCTTTGGACTTCGCTTGGTGTTAGAGATTCCTTATGACCCTAAACCACATTTAATACACTCTTAACACTTAGTAATTGATCCTAACTCATATATACAATTAGAAGTCGATGAGTTCGACCCTATACATCTAAGAAAAATGGTTCGAGTCTTAGCATAGAAATTTTTGAGATGTTACAATATCTCCCCCTTGGGAATATTCGTCCTCGAATGAGAATCACTAACATAAAAAGGACATGGCACGAGGACTAGCAATAGAACATATATATAATGACACATGAAATGCATCAAACATGAAATCTTTAAACTTTAACATAAATCATAACTTTGAAAATTCAACTTCATGAATATGCATGCACATGAGGACTTCGGAAAAAAACCCTGAAACATAAGAGTCTTAAGAACTTGAGCATGGATAACTTAGTGCCTTAGGCTTTAGTAGAGTGAAAAAGATGAGGTTAACATTCTATCATATCCGCTTCCGCTTCCCATGCAACTCGCTCAACTTATTGATTTCTACTAAGGACTTTAACGGATGCAACTTCCTTGTTCCTCAATCTATTGACATGCCGGTCTAGGATTTCAACTGGAACCCCTTCATAGGTCAATTTATCTTCAACATTCACTATCTCTAAAGGAATAATGGAACTAGGATCTCCCACACATTTTCTCAATATGGACACATGAAACACCGGATGAATCGGGGCTAACTCCAATGACAAATCACATTCATAGTCCACCTTACCAAAAAACCTTAGGATCCTATACCTCTATAGGAAAATCTATCATGGAAGTACTACCCCTTACTACCATATTCCACAAACCTCGAGACCTAATAATGAAACACCCAATATATCGTATATTCATCCACTTGCCATCAATACCACAGTCAATCCTAGTTCTATAACATTCTAATATACGTATTTGAAACCCTTAACGAGAAGTCATTAATAGCCTACTACCATCACCCGTATACTTACAACCACGTATTCAAGCTTGCCATTTTAACCACTTTATGGCTCCCTTGAAGTCATAATCACCTAAGAATCTTCATTCCTACCTTAGCATCTCTACATCCACATTTTCATTAACTCCTACCAAGAGAACACCAATATACTCTTACCTATCTATTGCACACAACAAGATCCCGTCTATTTCTTTCTCTACGTCCATAGCCTTAAATGTAATAAGAATACTTCAATCATCACAATACGGAACACTTGCTCCTTCTCTATCTATCATGAATCGTCTAATATCATCAACCTCAAAACATATAACTGACCTTAATAACTAGGTACTCTATCTCCCCCTTGGTTAAAGACTTCTACTTTCTTATCTCCCACAAATTTCTTCAACCTTACCAATGATGGATCAAGGTCCTTTTTGACTTAACATCTACTACCAAAGATGATTCGAACCTAATTTGCACCACCATAATCAGAACCACTCAACCTCACCCCCTTTCTAGCTAACCGATGAACATCCCTTACAACCTTTTCTTCCATTCATCAACATGAGCCACACTCCCCATAAATACCTTGCTAAGTGCACCAGCCACACATTGTCCTTACCCGAATGAGAATGCACACTCATGTTATAAAAATCATTAGCCATGGAATCTGACTCAAGAGAAGGACTCTTGGAGTTGACATCCCTAACCCACATAATATGATAAATGCAACCCTTAGTATCAACTTTTAGCCTTAAGAAAAGAAATGAACCTAACCTTAGCTACTGAATCATAACCCTTCTATTATAGAATAAACTCATTTGGGAATTGAAACTTGACTCAATGAGTTCAACAATCTATAGAAGCAAAACGTGCATGCAACCAATCCATACCAATCATTACCATTTCAAAAGGGAATTTCACACTTACCAGATAAAGTACCATGCTAAGTTTGGGGACCCATAGAGGGGTAGGGTTGAGATCGTCGACGAATATCCTTATCATTTTGAAAAACCCATGGATAATGCCTCAACTTATGATCCTTCGACCCACAACTAAAACATGCACCCGAACTGGCTAAACAATTTCCTAGATGGTACCTTCCATACTTTTAGCATGCGAGAAAAGTTAGACCACTATAATTTTCACCTTGATACCTAGGGTTAGGAACCCTATCCTTGTGATAATAAGGCACTGATGCACTATTAAAAGATTATCCATCCTCAATCCAAGACTTTTTGGTCACCTTAGCAATCTCCATAAGCTTTTTCTCTTCAATTTTCTCAGCATGAGTCATTAATTGAGAGATGTCCATTTCCTTGACAAACATGGTCATCTTAAACTCCTTGGACACCAAGCTTGAGACACTAGAAATAAACTTGCTCATTCTAGCACGGGGTCGAAGACCATGAAGGGAGCATACTCTGACAATTTTGTGAACTTGAGGGCATACTCTCTTGAAGAAGGTTGATGAACTCTTGGATTTTAGCCTCCCTAAGCTCCAATGACAAGAAATGGTCTAGGAAAGCACTTTTGGACTCTTCCCATTCTATTGGTCCCCTTTCTTCATTTCTCTCAACAACCCATTGCTCATACCACACTCGAGCCATACCTTTAAGTTGGTAAGTCACTAGTTCAACCTTTTCATTTGGTGGCATACCCATGATAGCCACAATCTGGTACACCTCATTGATAAACTCCATAGGATTCTGACTTAAATTAGAACCATCAAACTCAGGTGGATTCATCCTTTCAAAATCCTGAATTCTAGAGGTCGGATTTTGCACTTAAGGAGGAGACACACCTTGATGCCTTTGGTGGGCTACATCTTGAACCAATAATGTATGATGTTGCGGAACTCGACATGAGTTACCCCTTCTTCATGATATGGGATATCTAGAATCTGAGGATCTTGGTCCTAATCGTCAACCCTTACTCTTTGAGGTGCTCTTCCGTAAGGCATTATCTAGAGAACATAAAATTGATTGTTAGTTAGAGAAAAACTTAGGGCACTCTAGGGCGCGACATGAATTATAACAAGTGAAGACTTTCCTAAACATCTCGTAGTCTTCTATTCATAATTATGGCGCACTCTACACCCATGAACAAAACCCTATTTGATGCATTATGTTGGACTCTGAAGACTATTTCAAAACCTCAAGCTATGATACCAAGTATGTCACGACCCAAGCCTAGGGCCTAGACGTGACATGGCGAATGAGGAATATGGAGGTACCTCACCCAAGCCTCTTAGCATTTATTTAGCCTTTCATCAGTAATGAAAATAAATATCAAGTGGAAGAAAAAGGGAAAATCAGGACTAAGGGAGAACATCACAAAATAAGAGTCATTATCAACCTTAGATCATCATACATTTATGTCCAAACATACCTCTACTAATAGACTTGGCGGAGGCTAAAATATGTCCCTAGCTCACCCTCATGATAAATATCCAAAAATACCATAAGATAACTGAAAGTCTATACATGTAAGTAGCTAGAAAAAGAAATGGAATGTTGTTCCCGGAACATGGGAATTCATCAAAAAGTAGCCTTCAATGATCAAACTAGTCCCGTGGAGGAGAATGTGGAGCAATGTTGATCTCTACATGGATATATCATGTAGGAAAAAGAGTATGCGTTAGTACTTTGAATGTACTAAGTATGTGAGCATACAATGCAATATATCATTATACAGTAAGGTGATACAATGGACCATGCTAGAGCCTTGTATTCATTTAAAATACCATTTGGAGTTATGAAGCTCAGTCAATGAAATATCGAAACCATCATGAATAATAAAAGATACTTAAATAGTATAGAGGTAATCATGAGTCATTATAAGGAACCATATACTTCCAAAGTACCATAAATCGTAAACAAGTATATCATAAACAATTTGAAAGAAATCTTTAGCTTTGTGAGAGCATATACTTTACTTTGTGATAGATATAGTAGATACCATATGATATATCTTAAACATTGGAAGAGGGACCTTGTACCTTTGTGAGGGAGACCGTTAACATACATAAACCATGTGATCTATAACATGGAGTCCCGATGTTACCCCTACATCAGAGTAAAAAGGGGAGACTACTTGCCAAGGTAGACTTTGTCATGCCTAAGTGGATCCACTAAGCTATTGTGTAAACCGGGTACTCACCCCTAGTTCTTAGACTCGGGCACTCACCTCCAAGCCTTGATATTTTGAGTACTAACCTCTTAGAGATTTGGGTATTCGCCTCTATCTCCTTTATACCTATGGTGGCACGTAGTTCTGGGATATGGGTATTCATCCCTAGTCCAACTCGGTGCTAGGTAATCTCTCAGCAGAATAATATTTAAATATCATAATACCGTAAGCATTTATATAATTTTAACATAAAATCATCATTCCATGGAATATCTCATTAAAACCTTTGGTTTATAATATTATCATGGCTGTCATGCCCTATTACCATTCTATTAATGAACCTAGTTTTATAAGAAAATTGGGTCTACAATCAGTGATGGTATTTCGGGTACCATGCTAATAAAACCTTCCTTTTTGGAAAAATGTTCTAAAGCATTGACAGCCTATAGGGATTTCATACATGTCATATCATAATATTTAACATTTCATTTGATTCACTGCGAGAATTGTCCTTTTACATTGAAACCTTACTTTGGCTAAGAAAGCCCTTTCATCAATCAATTATTTCATAAAGATTCCCCTTCATAAGCATTTACTTCATAACATTCATTGGAGTCGAACTTCATTTCATCATTTATTTATCATAGGAAACTAGGTGGGTTAATTTCATAAAGACCTTCAAATACATTTAGAGAATACTTGTATGCATGGGAGTGATATAAATACATCAAATCAAACATCTTAAAATCAATCCACCATATGCACTTTAAAAATAACCTTTCAAACTTTCATATAAAAACCTTGATAAATCATCCATTTAATGTAAATAAGAATTCATCATAAGCCAATATAGGTTAATAAGCTTTAAATATTCAAGAATCCATACATTTGGAATCATAGTATGAAAACCCATAAAAAAACTCATCACTTGAAATTGAGAGTCAGTATACATATATATCAATAGGAGTAAATAAACTTAATATGTACCATAATCTATGAATTTGGAACCATCATGTAAAAGCCCATAAGATTTCATCATCTTTAATTGCAATGCTAGGTTGAGAAATATTTGGACTCCATGGGTTGAAGGACCCATGGATGAAAACCCACATACCTTAGATTGAAGCTTTTAAGAAAGTTTGATTCTTGCTATTCAATGAGGAGCCTTGAATCCTTTGAGTTTTAGAGAAAAAATAGAGGGGATGATTTGATAGAGAGAGGAGGATGACCTTTAGGGTTTTGGGGAGGCAAAAGACTGCAAAAATAACCCCAAAATGCGTCCAAGTTCGTTTATATATGTTCAGGGAATTGTCCAAGTTGCACTTTCTTGAAATTGGAAATTTTGAACTATCTAGGAGCAGGTCTGCGATGTCAACTTGTTTCATCATAGTGTAGTTTTTTTTCGAAATTTCTAGTTGATGCAAAACCTGGCCAAGTCCGTGACGCGGACTTGGCGCGCACCTCTTTGGTTAACTGGACATAACGTTTTACTTCGAACTCTAAAAAAGTCAATCATTGTGGCGTTGGAAAGAAGAGTCAAAGTACTTTAATTTGATAGGTCATGGGACACTCAATTCATTATAATATAGGATATATGGTCATTTGAAGTTGATCCTCATACGGACTCATTTGAAAACTTAGCCGATAGAAATTCTTTGAACTTGGCTTGGTGTTAGAGATCCCTTATGACCCTAAACCACATCTTATATACTCTAAACACTTAGTAATTGATCCTAACTTATATATACAATTAGAAGTCGATGAGTTCGACCCTATACGCCTAAAAAGAATGGTTCGAGTCTTTGCATAGAAATTTTTGAGATGTTACAGTAGCAAAACAAGAAAACATACATGTTCTACCCTTAATCCCAATTGGTAAGGGATAGTGGAAAATGGCCAATTGGCCACTTGATATTGGAATCTCATTTTCAGCTAAACTCTATTACCCTAATTATATTGGAGTGAACATTAAATTAAATATTTTATTATGCATGATAAATAATTATTATTTAATTAATTCTTCAAGTCTAGTCTTCAAAAGATACAATAACTCGACAAGACTTGAAGCATGGGGTATTTGTAATCACTTAAAATTTATTAAATATAGATTTATAAAATGATTCGGATTATCTAAATTTAAGATATACTAGTCCAAATAGATATTATAGATTAATATAATTAAATTAAATATTTCAGTCCATTAAATGTGAATTTAATTAAAAATTTAATTTAATTGGACTAGCCCATTGATTTGAGATACAAATGATGTGCCCACTTTGCTATGCCCAATGTCATCTCATCCTAAAGGCCCAATTTGATGCCACATGGAAAATGATGTGGCATGCCAAGTCAAACGAAGAAGCCAATAGGATCATGGTATGTGTCAAAATGACATGTATTATATCAAATATACAAGTGATGTGTTCTGACCAATCAAATATCATCATGTCACTTAAATCTAATTGGCCAAAGGAAACCTGTTCTTATCACTACTCCTCTATCATGTCACTTAAATTTGATTGGCCAAAGAGAAGCCTATACTCATCATAACTACCGGATGAAGCACCACACTAAGTTTGGGGACCCACAGAGGGGTAGGGATGAGATCGCCGATGACTATCCTTGTCATTATTAGCAACCCTTGGACAATGCCTCAACTTGTGATCCTTCGCACCACAACCAAAACATACACCCGAATCGGCTAGACAATCTCCCGGATGGTACCTTCCACACTTTTGGCATGCGAGAAAAGATTGACCGCTATAATTGTCACCTTGATATCTAGGGTTAGGCACCTATCCTTGTGATACTTAGACACTGAAGTATCATCAACAGATGATCCATTCTCAATCCGGGCCTTCTTAGTCATCCTAGGAACCTCCTTAAGCTTTTCCTCTTAAATTTGCTCTGCACGAGTCATTAGTCTAGAGATATCCATTTCCTTTATTAACATGGTCGTATTACATTTTTGAACAACCAAATCTGAAACCCCTGATATAAACTTACTCATTTGGGATCGAGGGTCGAACACCAAAGTTGGAGCATATTTGGACAACTTCATGAAGTTGAGGGCATACTCCCTCACACTCATACTCACTTGCTTCAAGTTGATAAATTCCATCACCTTCGCCTCCCACAACTCTAAGGGAAAGAAGCCATCAAGAAAAGTAACTTTGAAATCCTCCCAACCTATGGGGCCTCTTTTAACCCTTTCTGTCTTCCATTAGTCAAACCACACTCGAGCGACACCCCTAAGTTGATAGGACGCCATCTCTACCTTCTCTTATGAAGACATACCCATAATTTTATATACCTCATAAAAAATGTATTGGGGATCCTCATCGCCTTTTGAACCATAGAATTGATATGGCACCATTTGAGGCACTTTATGGGAGGGATGTAGATCGCCCATAAGATGGTTTGAGGCAGGAGATGTGAAACCTTTGGGAGTTGACTTGGTAAGGGAAGCTTAGGAAAAGGTAAGGGGTATTCAAGACAAGCTTCTCATAGACTAGAGTAGACAAAAAGAGTATGAAAATCACAAGGTAAGGGATATGATATTTTAGGTTGGTGAACATGTTCTATTGAAGGTGTCACCTATGAAAGGAGTCATGACATTTGGTAAAAAGTGTAAACTTAGCCCTCGTTACATTGGTACTATAAGGCCCAAGAAGACTAAAATTCAAATGAGGGGAAAAAGTTGTAGAAAACTATTTGGTGCAGCTTTCCACAAGCAGATCTATGGATCGTAGAAAGTCTTACGGTCCATAGAAGAGGCTTGTAGGAAAGGACTGAAAATTGGAAATTTTGACCAAGTGTATGATCATTCTATGAGAGGGTCCTATGGACCGCAAAAAGTTCTATGATACGCAGGGATGACCTGTAAAAGAGATTTTGAAACAAGGTTTTTGAGTTGAGTAGGACGAGGAGGGTCTATAACCCATAACTATTCCTATGACTATATATATAGGTGGTAAAGTCCATGTGCAATTCCAATAGCTACTGTTTTGGTGCATATGTCCTACGGACCGGTCCTATGACCCATAGGACTACCTAATACCCATAAGAAGGTGATCATATGACCTAATGGTGATTTTAGCTTCTTGGGTATGGGTCTCTATGAGAGGAACTTGATGAGCCATAGAGGGACTTATAGACCTTAGGTCCCTTCGTAGGTCATCTCGACAGTTTTAAGTCAAGGGTATTTTGGACTTTCCCTAATAATTTAACTCCTAAACTATGTCATTTTGAACTATTTTGGATGTCCTATAACTACTTTAACCCTTCAAACTAACCCCTTCCCTCTCATTCTCCTAAAATTTATCTAAGGCATCAAAGTTATTTCTCAAGGTTTCTTCCCCAAATTCAAGGCTAGGGTTTATAAGTCAAGTCCTTGAATCTAAAATGATTTTAGGGATTTGATTACCCAATTATGTTGAAATTCACCAATGGATTTATTTCATCCATTGGGTCCCAAAAGATCTCAATTCTCTAAGTTCAATTTCACAGAATTCAATGAGTGTTTCATACAAATTCTTGATGGGTCCTATCTATTTCAATCTAATTGAGATTATTCTATCTTATTATACATGAATTTAATGCGATACATGATTTTTAATTAATTTCACATGGACCCATGCATTATGTCTATGATTTTTAACTATGAACTATGAACTATGAATTATGAGCATAAAATTTATGAAGGATTTACGAATGATTTATGAAAATAGTGAATGATGTTTCAAAGATGTTTTCAAGTATGTATCAATGAATTGTGAAAGGTTTTCTCACAATATGAATGAAATTATGATTTAAGATGCTTAGAAACGTAAGTGTCTTTATGAATGATGTTATGAAATAATGTTTTAAGGAGCTAATCTTATGTGATTTATATAATATGGATTTGCATATGATTATTAACTTTCCTAATGATATGATGATATTGATTTTTATCTATTCCATTGGGATTTGACTTAGCACAGAGAGGACTTGAGGTGCAGGCTTGGTAAGAGAGCTTCTAGTAGCAACCTCTAGTCCTAAACTACGTGCCCCCATAGGTTTTCTAGAATGACTTAGCTAGTGGATCCACATATAGCTCATGATGTTAATGATACGAAGTCTACCTTGGCAACTAGCCTCTTTTTTTTGGTGTAGTAGTTACACTAGACTCCATGTTATAGATCATTGGTTTTATTGTCTATTACGGTCCATATCCCTTTAAATGACTATGTTTTTTATAAGCTCTTATATGATGTTTTTATGATGCATTAACCTTATCTCATATCTTTTTTTATTTTGTAACATTCCGTGTTATTCTAGCCTAGACTAAGTTTGAGGACCAAAAGAAAGATTGAGAAAAGTGAGGTGTGCCTATGCGTATGAGTCAACCTACGAGTCATAGAAACTCCCACTGATCATAAGAGGGACTCGTAGTGTTGGCATTAAGGTTTGAAATCTGGCCAAGTCTAGAAGTGACTTTATGAGTTTATTGATGACTCGTAAAAATGTGTCATGGGGTTAAGGTTTAATTTCTGAAAAATATATGCCTTAGTACTTTGACTACGAGCCCGTATGAAGAATCATAGAAAGGATCACTAGTCATAGAAACAACTCATAGAGACCCTTGAAACTTAGCCAAAAAATTGAGACACCAAGTCACTACTACAAGTGCAGTCGATAACTTGTCAAAAGTCTATGAGTCGTATAAATGACTTATAGAAGAGATTTAGAGATTCAAAGATTCAGAGTCTAAGAATGTTGATAGGACGAGAAGGGTCTATGACCCGTAACACTTTCTACAAGTTGTAGAATTGAGTCATAGAAACATTTATAGTCTACAACCCAGTTCTACAACTAGTCTTTTACGACCCATAGAAGTGTCTATGAGTCATAGAACTGATCCGTAGACGGCCAGAGTCAATTTTTATGAAGGGTATTCGTGTATTTTCTCACCCTTCCTAAGCTAAAACCTTGATTTTTAGGACTAAATTAAGTCCCTTATCAGTATCCTAAACCTAAGTCTCATTAACACTTATACTAGTTGGGAGTGAGGATTGGAGAAGAAAAAGGCTAGGGTTCAAGTTCTTCAAAAGAGGTCTTCAACTTTCGATTGTCCTTCAAGTTCCACGTATCTAAAACATGGATTTTGTTCCTCCATATGCCCATGATTGTGTTAGATTGATTGTGAATGGATTGAGCCTCCATGATTGTATTTCTTGAGAAATTCTTGTCTTAAAAATATACATGATTTGCTGAATATTGATGAAATATAGATTTCCTAAAATAAATTCCTTAAACACATAATTTGAAGTACTTATTGCTTAAACCCTTATAGCATGTTGATTGATATTGAGTTGTATACATCTTAAGATTGAGTCTAGAGACTTAAATCGTGAATATACGATTGTGATTGGAATGTAAGTATGATGGTATTACTAATAGTGTTGACGAATTGATAGTCCTGAATGTTGTCATAAATGATTGTCTAAAAACCTTTCTTAACTAAATGATTGAGAATAAATAGGAAATTGAATGGTTGAAATGATTGATTTGATAGAATGAATGAGTTCAAAAGAGTCCAAAAAAGACTTACTAATTTGATTTAATTTGAATTAATTGTCTTATGAGGCTTGAGTCTGGGGAGGATTATCAAACACAAAATTGGAAAAGAGTAAGTAATAACTCAAACCCAATAACTATGTCGCCAAACGTAGGAGAGGATTGAACCGTTAAAGTCAGATGTTTCCCAAATTATTGTCCTGAAATGATAGAACTGGATTGGTTATGGATCCATGATTATTGATTCGTTCTTACCCTATCAAGGAATGGACAGATGTGGAAACAATGTCGGCTTATTGTATGGACGGACATGGAAATAATGTCGGCTTGTTGTACTATTACTGGATTATAGTGATGGTTGTCGGATAAGAGAAACTCCCATATAGGTCTTGATAGTACTCTAATTCAGATTGGATTGGATTGGATTGGATTTGATTGGATTTGATTGGTCTTTGTCTAAATCTTATTTTTATTTAGACTTAGGACATCTTGATCGAGTTGTTCACCTTTCTTATTTGAGATCTCTAAGTTGATTTGACTCTACCTTGATACATGTTTTAGTCTGCTATTTTACATACTTATACATTCCATGTACTGACGTCTATTTGATCCTGCATTATTTCATGATGGAGAGACAGGTACTAGAGATCATCAATAGGCGTATTGTTGAGGATTTATTCGCTTCTAGTTAGTTGGTGAGTCCTCCA
Source organism: Solanum dulcamara (assembly GCF_947179165.1). Taxonomy (NCBI): domain Eukaryota; kingdom Viridiplantae; phylum Streptophyta; class Magnoliopsida; order Solanales; family Solanaceae; genus Solanum; species Solanum dulcamara. The sequence goes on along the minus strand of NC_077239.1, from coordinate 44,597,079 downwards.
TGTCTTTGAAGGATACCGCGATTATTCTTTGAGCTTTGAGTTAGCTTTCCTTTATTTGGTTTATGGCAGCCATGAAGCTGTCATTGACACCTCTTAGATTGTTGATAGAGTCTTCATATACTAGAGTGTTGATGATGTCAATTAATTTATTTTGACTAGTTTCATTCTTTCTAGTTGTTGATTGGATAGATGGGTGGCCTTTGGCCTTATTTACGAATGGATATCTTAATGAATTCAGTCTTCCACTAATTGAGGATGATTTAATGAATGTGTGATTAGACCAAGTGGTTCGCTTGAGGACCATCAATGGTATTTGAGTGTTGACCACGTCTAGGGTACCCTTTCGGGGCATGAAAAAATTAGTATCAGAGCAAAGAGTTCAATGGCCCTAGGGAGTCTATGAAGCCGTGTCTAGTATATTCTTGCTTATGGAGGTATTGTGCGCCACACTTATAATTAGGAGGCTATAGGACAAGAATTGTTTCACTTCTTTCATACTCTGAGTTCGTGCTAAAGAGTTTAACTCAAAAAATTCCTTCCTAATTCGTGCGTTACATGTTTGCAGATAATGACTCCTCAACGTACCACTAGCTATAGGAACGCCGCCAATACTAAGGTTCCACAATCTGAGATGCCCCCACCATCTGGAATGAGAACTAAAGGCCAACCTATAAGGTCTACTAAGGCACCGCAAGAGACTACTACTGAGCCAACCCCTACTTAAAAAGACAAGTTTAGAGGTGCCATCACTATGCTCACCCAACTGATAGCTGGCCAAAAGAGTAACCAAATATCACCGGCTCTCAACTCTAGCTCTCAAGAGATGTTAGCTTCGGTGAGGATCTGTGAGTTCTTGAGGATGAACCCACTAATCTTCACGGGTTCTAAGGTTGAGGAGGATCCCCAGAATTTCACTGATGAGATATAAAAGATCCTAAAAGAGATGCATGCAATGGAGATCGAGGGAGTTGAGTGGGTATCTTATCAGCTCAAAGATGTGGAAAATGTCTGGTACAACCAATGGGAAGAAGGTAGAGGTGAGGATGCAGAGCCTACTATCTAGTATGAGTTCGAGGGAGCCTTTCTTGGTCACGTGTTTCCTAGAGAATTGAGGGAGGCGAGGGTGGAATAGTTCTTAAATTTGAAGTAAGAGGGTCTGCCAGTGAAGGAGTATAGTTTGAAATTCATTCAACTGTCTAGATATGCTCCAGAGTTAGTGCTAGATATATGGTCTAAAATGAGAAAGTTTATATCTGGATTTAGAAGACATGTGAAAAAGGAGTGCAAAGCATTACTGCTGATTTCTGACATGGATATTTCTAGAATGATGGTGTATACTCAGCATGTAGAGGATGATAAGAGGAAAGAAAAGGAAGATCACTTTAGCAAGAAAGAAAAATCAGTTGGGCATGAGAATGAGCTGAGGCAGAGTAAGGGCAACAGGTCTTTCTTTCAAAAAAGGTCCTCTAATTATGCTCCATCATCGACAAGTACACTTGCACCGCATAATAGACATGATCAGTAGGGACAGATTCACCAGAATTCTAGAACCTAGGGTTATCAATCCTAAGCCAGTGCGACTCCAGGTTCAAAGGAAAAACCACCTTGTGGCAAGTGCGGTAAGCTCCACTTGGGAGAGTATAGACAGGGGAAAAATATTTGTTATAAATGTGGCCAAATGGGCCATTTTCAAAAGGAGTATCCGACATAGGGAAATAGATCCCAGTCTTCTACCGTAGCCCCCCTAGCTAGAGGTAATTAGAGGGGTACTACTTTAGGTACAAGCGGAGATACAAACCGTCTATATGCCATGGGTAATAGCTAAGATTAGGAGACTCTCCAGATATTATGATGGGTATTATTTGAGTCTTTACTGTTGATTGTTATATTTTGATGGACCTGGGTTCCACCTTATCCTTTGTATCTCATTATGTGGCTACTAGATTTGATTAAATTCCTAAGTGTCTTCTTGAGCCTTTCAGTGTATCTACTTCTGTTGGTGAGTCTATCTTAACTAAGATAGTCTATAGAGATTATGAGGTGTCTATCTATCGCAAGGATACCATGACTATCTTAGTTGAGTTGGGAATGGTTGATTTTTAGGTGATTTTTCACATGGACTGGTCATATGCTTGTTATGCCTCTATTGAGTATAGAACTTGGATTGTTAAGTTCAATTTCCCGAATCAGCCTGTCTTAGAATGGAAAGGAAGTCTTATAATTCCCAAGGGTAAGTTTATCTCTTACCTTAGGTCCATAAAATTGATCACTTAGGGGTGTATTTATCACATCGTTAGAGTCAAAGATGATAGTGTTGAGTACCCTACTCTTGATTCAATCTTGATTGTAAATGAGTTTCCTGAAGTGTTTCTAGAGGATCTTCCTAGAGTTTCTCTTGATAGAGAGATTGACTTTGGGATTGATGTTCTTTCCGATACGTAACCTATTTCTATTCCACCATATAGAATGGCTCCTGTTGAGTAGAAAAAACAACTGAAAGATCTCTTAAATAAGGGATTCATTAGGCCTAGTGTCTCACTTTGGGGCACTCCCATCCTTTTTGTGCAAAAGAAAGATGGATCATCAAGAATGTGCAGTTACTATCGTCAACTGAACAAGGTCACCATAAGAAACAAGTATCCCCTTCCCAGGATAGATAATTTGTTTGACCAGCTTTGGGTTGCCACTTGCTTCTCAAAGATAGACCTCAGATCAAGCTACCACTAGTTGAAAGTGAGAGAATGTGACATACCAAAGAATGCTTTCCGAACCAAGTATTGTCACTTTGAGTTTTTGGTTATGTCCTTTGGTTTTACCAACTCTCTTGTAGCATATATGGACTTGATGAACAGAGTGTTCAAATAGTATTTGGACATGTTTTTGATTATATTTATAGACAATATATTTATCTATTCAGGGAGTGAAGAGGAGTATGCTAATCATCTCAAAATTGTTCTACAGGCTCTCAAGGATAAGGAGCTATATTCTAAGTTTTTAAAGTGTGAGTTCTAGCTTGCGTTTGTGGCGTTCTTAGGCCATATCATTTTTGGAGATGGTATACGAGTTGATTCACAAAAAATTGAAGCAGTTAAGAACTGGCCAAGGCCTACATCCTCGACTGACATAAGGAGTTTCTTGGGTCAGGTCGGCTACTACCATAGATTCTTTGAAGGGTTTTCATCCATATCTTCACTATTGACTAAGCTAACTTAGAAGAAGGCTAAGTTTTAATGGTCATATGCTTGTGAGAAGAGTTTTCATTAATTCAAAATGTGATTGACCACTGCTCTAGTGTTATCCCTACCCAAGGGGACATATAGGTTTGTTATGTACTACGATGTGTCCAGAGTTGGATTAGGATGTGTGTTGATGCAGAAGGGAAAAGTGATAGCTTATGATTCTAGACAGCTTATGATTCATGAGATAAACTACTCGACTCACGACCTTGAGTTAGCAGATGTAGTGTTCGCTCTCAAGATTTGATGTCATTATCTTTATGGCATACATGGCAATATGTTCACATATCAGAAGAGCCTACAATATGTGTTTTCTCAGAAAGAGCTGAACTTGAGGTAGAAGAGATAGCTTGAGCTGCTTAAGGATTATGACATGAGCATTCTCTACCACCCAGGTAAAGCTAACATTGTTGCTGATGCTCTTAGTAGGTTATCTATGGGGAGAACTGCCCATGTAGATAAGGGAAAGAAATAATTGGCCAAAGAGGTGCATAGCTAGCATGATATGGAGTTCAACTTATTAACTCTAGTAAGGGTGGTACAATGGTTTGGAATAGATCTGAATCATCTCTAATTGCAGAGGTGAAAAAAAAGAAAGATCAGGACCCTATTCTTCTTCAACTGAAAGATGATGTTCATAAGCAGAAGGTAATGGCTTTTGCCAAAGGGTGAGATAGAGTTTTGAGGTATCAATAGTGATTGTGTGCCCTAATGTTACTGGAATATGATAGAGGATCATGGCAGAGGCCCATAATTCCAGGTATTCCATCCATGCAGGTTCTACAAAAATGTATCATAACTTGAGAGAGGTATATTGGTGGAGAGGAATGAAGAGGGATATAACAAAGTTTGTGTCTAAGTGCCCGAACTACCAACAAGTTAAAGTTGAGCACCAAAGGCCTTGTGGAGTAGCTCAGAATATTGAGATTCCATAATAGAAGTGCGAGATGATAAATATGGACTTCATTACAGGTCTACCATGGTCCTACAGACAATATGACTCTATTTGGGTGATTATGGATAGAATAACATAATCGTCCTATTTCTTGCCAGTTAAGACTATGGACACCGCAGAGGATTATGCCAGACTATACCTTTGAGAGATTATTAGACTGCATGGAGTTCCTTTGTCTATCATCTTAGATAAGGGAGCTTAGTTCACTACTCAATTTCGGAAGTCTATTGATGACTCGTAGAGAAGTCGATAACTCATAATAATGAGCTATGGGGTCAAGGTTTAATTTTTGAAAAAAATATAAGCCTTAGTACTTTGACTACGAGACGACAGGACAAATTGTAGAAAGGATCACAACTCATAAAAATGACTCGTAGAGACCCTTTACACTTAGCAAAAAATTTGAGACTTTAAGTCACTTCTACGACTGAAGTCAATGACTCATCAAAGAGTCTATGAGTCATAGAAATGAGTCATAGAAGAGATTAAAAGACTCAGAGATTCAGAGTTTGAGAATGTTGACAGTTTGAGAAGGGTTTACGACCCGTAACACTTTCTACGAGTCATAGACTCTACTCGTAGAAACATGTATAGACTACAACCCAGTTTTATGACTGGTCTTCTATGATCTGTAGAAGTGTCTACGAGTCATAGAACTGATCCATAGACGACCAGAGTCAATTTTTATGAAGGGTATTCATGTCTTTTCCCACCATTTCTAAACTAAAACCTTGACTTTTTAGGACTAACTTAAGTCCCTTATTAGTATCCTAAATACGTAAGTCTCAAAGTTAGAATAATTGGGAGCAAGGATTGGAGAAGAGGAGAAAGGCTACGGTTTAAGTTCTTCAAGAGAGGTCTTCAACTTTCGATTGTCCTTCAAGTTCCAGGTATGTAAGGCTGAACTAAGACATGGATTTTATTCCTCTAGGTGCCCATGATTGTGATAGATTGATTGTTGTCACGACCCAACCCCATAGGCCGCAAAGGGTGTCTGAACTAGATGCTCGCATACACTCCTACTAATGATAAATAAACTTGTCCCCTATTTGAATCATAATGTATTAATAGGCATGATAACATATAAGACAAGGAGGCTATCGTAACATATAGGGTCATCCCATAATAAATTCCACGCGAACCGACAAGGCTGCCATGACAAAAGGGATGTCCCAAAACATTAGTCTGATAGGCACAACTACACATACATATATATACAACCCAAAAACATGTCCACCAACCTCTAAGAGTAAGAACAGTACGCATAAGGTGGGACAGGGCCCCCGCCGTACCCTTTAATGAACAAAACAAATATATACGTCAAGGGACCAGTACCACAGCTAAGCTATGATTCAATGGAGCTCTCCCAAACTTGCTGATAGGAGTCCTAAGCTGGTGGGTCTCCAAACTGTACGTCTATACCTACAGGCATAAAATGCAGCCCTCGAAGAAAGGGGGTCAATACGATATGTATACTGAGTATGCAAAGCATAAAATACCGCAAAGGGAGTATAGTTGATATAGGAATACAGGGAACAATATAACAACTCATAAAACCCTGTAGCTGTGTCTTATAAAATGAAGTCATGCATCTCAGAGTCGTATTTCATACCTGGCCCATTGTGGGACTCGGTAAATAATCATACTATCATAATAATCATACCCGACCCTTTATGGGACTCAGTTATACCCGACCTTTATGAGACTTGGTGAATAATTATGTCATCATATATTGTATCCAGCCCTTTATGGGACTTGGTGAATAATCATATCATCTTATATATATGCATACGTACCTGGCCCTCTAATGAGGGACTCGGTGAGTCATTCTTGTCATTGCATTATCATTTCCTCATATAGCATACCCGGCCCCTTAGTGAGGGACTCGGTGGATAATGTAGTGAACTGCGCACGATTATGTACCCAGCCCATCGTGGGATGCGGAGAAAGAAGGGTTACAATATACACGAGTAGAGTAGTGAGAAACCATATGCAACTTAGAACATCATCCAAGACTCAATAAAATAGTCAAGTAAACCATCACTTGAAGACCAAAGTAATAATCGTCCTGAGTACCTTCTAAATATCGTAGGAATCATATCAGTTGGAGTCTCAGGAATCGTAGACATGTATTGAGAAAAAGCTAAATGGCTTATGGAATTAGAGACATTCGTCATCGTAGGGACCCTTAGGAATAGGAGCTTATGCATTTAATTAGTATTCATCATATAGGAGACTCGAGGGTGATAAGACTCACCAACTCTTGATATCTAAGTGACTTTAGCCATGAATAGGATGACAGTGAGTGTCATCTACCCCTATATTATAAGACAATGTAGGCAAAATATGTATTAGTACATAGAAGGTAATAAGTATGTTAGGTATGTATGAACAAGTAAAAGAACGTGAATAATATTCCATAAGATGCATGACCTAGCATAATGAACATGATTAAGGCTTAAAAGCATTTGAAAACATATAAAACTCATGGTCAAGGCATATGATAAAACTTCCTCATGAAACTCATAACTTGACATTTAACTGATGTGGGATAAGACCTTTAACTGACATCTTAGATCATACGATCTATAACATTGAATCTGAAGGAACCCTTATTGAGAAGAGGGAGGTTGCCTTGTCAGGGCATACTTAGTCATGGTACTCAACGCATTTCGAGTTGGATATACGAGGTAAGTTCATCATTGCATACTGTTGTTGATATTGAGCGCCCTGTGCAACTGTGACATGATATTATATGAATATATATATGTTGGACCTGTGAGGCATTGTTGGTATTTCTTGCGTGTAGTTTCTGAGATAGCAAAAAGTACAGAGGAAACTCTGCCCAAATTTTCCCATTAATAGAAAAAAACAAAATAAAGAAAAAATGGGACATAAGTTCATAATATGTTTTGAAGGTTGATACTGACAAGATAAATTTATTATGTTGTAGTAAAGAGTTAAGAAATACCCCCAAGTTATCCGTAAGGGACACCAGTCTTATTTGGGAAATTTTATTTTAAAGAAAAAGCCTATATGAGCAGCAAAGTTTAGAGTTCATTTGAACGGACGAGCAATTAAGTTGAAGGGAAAAATATCCAGCAATTAGGTTTTAATTTAATTGAAAAGTACAAATCTTGCAACAAGTAATTTATGAATTAAATAATCCATTCACGATTCAAGACTAAACCTGGAGGTAAACCATGTGAATCAAGCACTAAGAAGGCCTATGGTGCTTATCGGTTTCTTGTTTCCTTCTGGTGGTGGTTGGAGAATACTTCATGATAACATTTTATTAGTTTTTAACCAACTACTTGGAAATGGAATTTGTGGAAGGAAAAAGATAATTTTTTGAGCTATTAAGGATAAGATTGATCAGAAGGGGTGAAGGGTTGAGTACTCCTAGTCCAGGGAATGTAATTAAAACATAGTAAGAATCGTGAATAAGGTTAAGAAGTGTTACGTTATAGAATGGATTATGAGGTAACTAAAGAATACGATGTGATTAGTGTGAAATGGAAGAACAAGTGTAGAATGAATACAAATGACTTACAAAGTTCTATAGAAAAAGTTCAGAATAAAAAGTCAAGTGGTAACGAAATCAATATGATTTTGAGTAAGATTAGAAGTTAGGGTTGGGTACACGAGTAGGGTGAAAGCACATGACGCATAAAGGAGTATTGTGTATATGTGACTTCTCCTCAGAAAATAGTGAGATCCTTAGAGGAAAGGGAATGTAGATTTGCAAAATAACGGATGTATTGTGAGTTTATTAGAGGAACAAGTGATATTCATTGGGATAAAGATAGTGTTATAAGAAATCTTGGAACACTTATTATCAAACTATACGTGCTACCGAATGAAGAATTTGAAATGATTATAAGCACTAATTAATTACCGATTGGAATGAATAGAATATGGCTTTGGATAAATTGCTACATTAATTATATTACTCGAGTACCAATCATCAGATGAGGTTTTGTACTATATATCGAGAGTTCTCATCACCTCACGATTATGCTAAGGTTTCGTACATGGGTAATCTAAGTTGTAGATGATATAAAGGACGACATGGATATGGTGCAGTGTACCAAATGTATTGGAAAAGAATCATATGAATTTGAAAAGTTGAAATGGGGGGCATAGAGGAAAATATAAACAGATAATGATATAGGTACCCTCTAAAGGGGGGAAGTAGATTAGAGAAATACAAGTGTAAGCCAAAACCAACTAACACTGCAACTTGTTAATGTGAACACTTAAACTTTAAGTGAGATCCCATGCTGGAACAAGTTAGTAAGAACTGAAAGCCAGCAATAAATGGATAGAAGTCGAGATGATCTTTGAGATAGTGCTGAGAATTATTTGTGAAGATCTTGGATACTATGACATCAAAAGATAGATGCTTATAAAAAGGACGAATACCACAAGAGAATAGTAATGAGTGACTTAAAGGTATTATAAAGAATAGCAAGGCTATAATGGATTAGAGGTTAAGATGTTGGCAACATAGTTATTGGCTAATGATATTGTGACATACAAGTAGAAAAGGAGAAAGGATAGGAAATCTCTCCTATGGTAGAATATGAGAAAATTGAATGGTAAGTAAAGACTATGATTAGAATTGAACGCACGTGGTACAAATTGTACAAAAATAGTTATGCAACCTACGAATATTGGTATGCTAAAGGTTAGATCAAGTGATTACTTGATAAAATGAATAAGAATTCAGTAATAACAATGTCATTATAATATTATGGATACACCAAAGAGAAGTATAAGATGGTTTGAGGCAAAACTACAGAGATATAATTAGTAATAAAGGAAAAGCCATAGTTGAGCCTGATATCGACTAAAAGAGGTAAGAGGAATTATAGGGTGTGCATAAAGACTAGCGTGGCGATGTTAAGGTATTTCCTGGGCTGATTTAAGTACCTACACATATTCGTGTAAAGATTGCTATAGGATGCATGGTAGGAGAACTAAGAGCAAATGATAGTTAATGACTTTTAGGTAAAAGTCAGAAAGTTACACATAATGCCGAGGATTCCAGAATACGGACTGTCACAGTAGAGTGAAGAAAGAATATTGGAGTACACAAATGTTACCCGCTGTGAAATTTCTTTTTACTCATAGAAGCTAGAATGCGTTATAATGAACTAAAACGAATCGACAAATGGAGGAAGTATGTGAAAGGCATAATTAACTAAGAGAACACTTGAGAAAATATTGGGAATATAGAATTGGTTCAACATTCGAGGACGAATGTTCCAAAGGGGGAGGATGTTACATCCCAGAAAATTTTCTGTTACTAAGGTTATAGATGGCTTAATGTGAGCTCGAGAAGGAACAAATATTACAAGTATAAAGAATGAAGTTCTACTATAGTACCATGAGGATAGCATGAGTATAATAATTGGAGTTCCAATAATATGATTGAAATGATATGTTAAAAGATATATAGACCTCGTAACCGTAAGCTGAGGTGGGGCCCACATGATGAGATTTTTATTAAAAGGACATATGATAAGTTATATGGAAAATATATGTGAATTTAAATACAACTCAAAAAGGACCCTTGAGCCAATTCAAAGTGGAATCCATAAAAAAGATATTTTTTAAGTCATGTTTTCGGGTGATCTGACTTTAGGAGGCCATAACCTTTCGGCATTTGGGAATTTGGGAAAACTCTCAAAATGAAAGTTGTAGATAATTGAAATATCTTTCCATTGGGTCCTGGTCCGGACGCGATATGATAACATGATATAATGGGTGATGCCACATACGAGGAGGGGATGCTATATATGATGATATGATGATGTGACAATATAACAGTGTGACAATGATACGAGTATTCACCACATCCCAGGCCGGATAAAATATGATGATTATGACACCGAGTCCCATAATGCGTCAGGTATGGTATATTGATATAAGAAAGAAACAACGAGTCCCTCACTAGAGGGTTGGGTACGGTATGTATATATACGATGTGGGTACGCTATATATATACCCTACTCTCTTCACCGAGTCCCTCACTAAAGCGATAGATACCGTAGATAGGCATACATGTGCAAATATAGTGATATATTTATGACACCAAACCCCATAATAGGCCGAATATGTTATGATACATATAGACGATAAGGTTATGTCGTGTACGATGGTATGATGCCATATACGATAACACGATGAAGTGATATATATGATAAAAAGAGATGATGAAAATGATTTTACTGTATGAGATGCAGGCACGGTAATGGGTTAATTGTTATACTTGTCCCCTATATCCCTATTCCAACTATAATATCGTTATGGTGTTTTATGCTTACATATTATGTACATATTTCGTACTGACCCCTCCTCTTTTCGGGGGGCTGTATTTCATGCCCGCAGGTACAGACATGTGACTTGAGTCCAGCTTTTGGTACCGACCATTAATGTATATATTTTTGTGTTCAAGGGTACGGTGGGGGTCCGACCTGAACCCTCTTGTACGTATCTACTAGTTACACTTAAGTTGAACCGTGTGTCATGTGATACTATACACACACCTCAATGGGTCAAAAACTTTTTCATATACATGTAGCCTTTATCACCTGTATCATAACAGGAAAGGGCACGCAAGCCGACGAGGCTACCATAACATGAAAACATTTGCAATACGTCGTATGAGCAAAACTAGAACAAACTTACAAATAACCCACATACACATGTCTATAGACCTCTAAGAGTAATAACTGCATCATATGGCGGGACAGGGCCCCCGATGTACCCCTGAATAAATGAATATGTACATCAAATAACGAGTATCAAAAACTAGGCTCCAGAATAGTGAAGCACTTCCGATATAGCTGAGAGGAACTCCTAAGCTGATGGATCTCTAGAACGAACATCAATACCTACGGGCATGAAATGCAGGCCCCCAAAGAAAGGGGGTCAGTAGACATATGTACTGAGTATATAAAGCATAACATCATAACTGAGACAACAACTGAAATGGGGATACAGAAGACATGTATAACAGTTAACAGATTACTATACCTGCAGCTTAAGATATGCAGTCATATACCTTATCATACCCTATACCTGACCCTCTAGTAAACTCGGTACCATAATCGTTTCATCATAATCATGAGTCATCATATCATCATGTATATCATTTTATCATGTCATCGTATACGGCATCATATCATCGTATGAGACTAACCTCGTATATAATCACCGTATATCCAGTTCACTCTAGGGCTCGGGGTCACAAATGTATCCCTATACTTTCATATGCATGCCTACATAAAGTGTCCGGCCCTTTAGTGAGGGACTCGGTGAAAGAGTAGTGTACGTCTATAGCGTACCATCATTATATAGTAAAATACGCTAAGGAACGTTCGGCCCGATCCGTAATTTAAAACAATGCCGAAGAACATATGGCTCAATCCACATTTTCCATTATATTATTATATGTACATATCCGGCTCGGGACGCAGTGATGAGCATCATCACATACGGCATCATCGTATGCTTCACTTCATCATATACGTCATTTTATCCTTGTATACTTCTTATATATATATATATATATAGCCGGCTCGAGACTCGGTGAATGAATAGTAAAATTAGGCACGATCGCATTCCCGACCCTCTTATGGGACTCGGAGGAAGATGGGTTACAGGGTGCTCGAATAGAGTAGTGAGAAACTATATGCAACTAAGTCATCATTTGAGACTCAATGAAACAGTCAAGTGAATCGTCACCTGAAGATCAGAGTAGTAATCGTCTTAAGTATCTTCTAAACATCGTTACGGAGCATATCAACTGGAGTTTCAGGAATCATAGACGTGTATCGAGAAAAGGTTAAACAGCTTATGGAAGTAGAGACATTTGTCGTCGCAGAGACTTTAGAAATAGGAGTTGATACATTCAAGTATTATTCAGCATATAGGAGACTCGAGGGTAGTTTAACTATTTTAAGAATTCTAATACCAAGTAGTAAACAAAAGTCACAATCATACCTGGAGCTTATAATTAGAACTACCTCCACCTCATATCATATGCTATTACATTTATACTTAAGACCTTCCAAAAGAAAGAACAGACAGGCTTTACATATACTACTATTCATGATCTAGTAGCTTGGAAAGACAATAACTCTACTATTACAGGAGTCTTAACATTACAAAGTGAATACCATTATGAATTACATTTGGAGTTTCACGAGTGGAATTATCCCAACATTTCGTATACACAGAATTCATAACTTATACCTAAGACATGCCAAAAGAAAAGAAGAATAGCTCTACATACTTATTTCATAAACACGCCAAAAGAAAGCTTCACGTACCTCATCTGAGTTATTCCTTATCCTGTTCGCCTCATCTTCCTTTGAACCTATTAAACAGGAGGGTAATATGCATATCAACTCTTCTTAATTTTCCAGCATCTTAGGTTACACCTTAGTGTTAATGGAATCTATTTCCTTAGTCGTTTCCTTGACTAGTTCTTTAGTTTGTTAAGGCGTTAAAGAAAATTGGGCAGCACCTCCCCTATAATGTGCCCTATCCGAATTTCCAATTAGGTCCCTAAGACCCACATCCAACCAACAACAACAACCTGCAGTAATTCACACCAACAATATATAACATAAAACTCCAAACGATCTATTCAAATATACGATTTCACAACAGGGCGTCTAGCCTTTATTTTGTAACGCCTTTCATTATACACAACGAGGGGTCATGTGGCTTATATAAGAAGCACCCTAACCCACATTAGAACATATTTAGGCCCTGCAACAACAAGACACACCCCTACAGCATCACCTCACAAGAGCAATACTTTATTTCGACGACAATTCAACTATACCGACTACAATTTAGCTTATTTGGAACGCCAAACTTTTCAAACCTTTTACCCAACTTCCAGCAGACCCTAAGGTGTGTAATACACCCTATAATAACATCATAACCTTCAAATTAGAGGGGAAGACCTTACCTTATACGAAATTGGCCAAAACTCGCCAAATTTCTCCTCGGAAGTTTCTTAACATGCTGAAACTTTAGCAGACTGTTTGTATCTTTTTGGTGCTGCTCCGAATCATAAATTTACGTTAATAACACCTCCATAGCATGTATAAACCCTCACAAAAATGTGGGAGAATAGAATCAAACCATACCTTAACAAACGGCTCTCCAAACGTGCTGAAAATTAACTTCGGAACTCCTCGACGCGGCTGAAATTAAGGGGCTGTTTGCGTGGCTTCTTGCTGCCCCAAATCCGAAATTTTCATTATTAAACACCGCTATATCACCGTAGCATACCTTAAATAATTAATTCATGAAACGAAATCGGGCCTTACCTTTTGTTTTGCTCAAACCCGTGGCTTCCCTCACTTGTTCTTCACGTCTTTCTCTCATTCCCTAAGTTAAAAATGCTGAAAAAGAAGTTCTAGTCATAAAATGACTAATATATAACCTTCCCTAGAGGGTGACACGTGGCATACCCTAGGGGTGACATGTGGCAGCCCCTAGGGCGCCACCTCACCCATGCGGCCACCCACATGCTGCCACGTGGCAGTGTGGGCCCCACCCCAAGCAGGTAGGTGAGTCACCTGCTTGCTTGAGGTGCTTGCTTGTCACCTGCTTGCTTCACTTTCGTAAGTTCGAAAACTAGTTTTTTTCTCCCTCTCCTAGGTTCATAATTTCTTCTTATTTTAAGAGCCTATGTAATCCATGCTATACAAGCTTGGTACGTACTCCAATAGCTTAAGCATGTAAAACTTCTAGGTTAGTAGCTTACGTAGGTAAATCGGGTTCTACGACTCATTACTTGGCCCCCAATTCCTTCCGGATTCTTATGACTCTATTTCCAACCTTCTCTACTATGGGGTATCACATTCTTCTTTCCTTAAAGTTGTTTGATGTGTGTGGATAGTAAGCGTCTCATGGCTACTTTTAAGACGATTAGGGACATATGTCAAGATTCAAAAGTGCGGGGTATAACATCCTTCCCCCCTTTAAAACATTCGTCCCCGAATGTTAAATAAAACTTCCCTTAAGACTTTATATGGATCATAGGGAAATTCCTTTCTACTGGAATAACATACATCTTCATCCAAGTAATCAATATACGAGTTCCAGGACTTGGGGTTATCTGTACACATCGGGAATAGGTACGGACACCTGTGTTTCATTTCCTCTTTAACTTCCTGGTTATGGCTTCACAATTTTTATTCCACCACAGTACCTTGATGAAAGTTATGTCCTTAGTTCGCAACCCATTTAATCTGTTGATCCCGGATGGAAATAGGTTGTCTCTCGTAGGATAACTCCCTGTTATGTGGACCTTCTCAACGGGAAATACTCTGGGAGCGTCAGTTACGATCTTGCGGAGCATTAATCAGTGAAAACTAAATGTATTGCTTCAAACCGGACGGTAAGTCCTACTCATAGGTAGCTTTATCCATTCTACATATAACCTGAGAAGGATCAATATATCCCCTTCCTGCCGACTCTAGGCTTCTAATCGATAGCTTGTCCCGGACTAAGCTTTACTTTATCAATAATTTACTGGATCCCCTCTGGACCTATCCATTAATCGAAGGGCGAAATACTACACTAAGATTCACCTGTATTCCTAATCCTTACCGGAATGATCTCCAGCGATTAGCCATACGTTGAACTTTCCCGTCCGAGATAATAGATATGGGAACCCCATGAAATCTTATTGTTTCCTTGTTATGTCATCTCGTATAACCCTTAGCCAAGTATATCTTCCTACTTGGAAGAAAATGGGTTAATTTCATCAGCTTATCTACCATAACCCATATGAACTTATACTTCCGTAAAGTACGAGGTCAGCCTGCACTATAACCTACATTAATCGCCTTCCATTCTCGAGTCGGGATTCCCATCCCCCATAATAGGCTATCAAGCCTCTGATGCTCCTCTTCGTTTAAGCCATTATACCACTCTTCTTAATTAAACTTGTAACACCTTAGATATGCTATCTTGCTCTTTTACTCGGATCTTCCTTTCAGTTTTATTACCACACATTATACTTAAATTCTTACACAACTGTGTGTAGGTACGTCGAGCCATTTAGAAAATACTTTAGTGTCGCTATACTAGCGGCTTACCTCCTTCGGTCGAGGTCAGGGCTCCGCTATGGCTTTTGTCCTTAATACCAATTATACCTTCATAGTTCTACCTCGAACCATCTTACACTTTTCTTTAATAGATTCTAAATATGGCAACCACATTGCTATTACTCACTTCCTTTTATCGAGTAATCATTTGACCTCGCTCTTAGTGTACCAATGTTCGTAAGCTGCACAACTATTCTTGTGCCATTTTTACGAAGTGCGTTGTATTTCAGTCATAATCTTTTCTACTTTTGGCTTACTCTGTTTTATATGTGTTATTGTACTAACACGTCTTTATAATCTCTTTCTGTCATACTTGTTTCGTTCCCTTTCTCGCTTCCCAGGGGGTCACCCATCCTTGTGCTACTCTCATCCGAGCACGCTTAACTTCGGAGTTTTGATGGAATCCAGTGCATCAGTGCGGGTATGATCACGTCCATCCCTTATGGGGTTCTGTTTGAAGTTCAAGCGTCCCTATTTACATACGATAGCGTCAGTCAATTTTCTTTTACACTCGTACTTCTCTTCTCCACTTCTCCCCTTTTAGGGTGTACCCATGTCATCCTCCATTTATTTTCAGCCTTTCACACGCGAATGATTCTACTCCAACATTTTTAACGTGCTGCACCATGTCTACATATTCTGTTAAATCTTCCATACGTTAGGTTGCCTTTATAGGAAACCCTAGCACAACCATAGGGTGCTTTCGTATATGTAATATATCGTATAAACCTCATCTAATGGTTGATACTTGAGTAATATTCGTAATGTAGCAATGCATTCCAAGCCACATTCCATCCATCCCAATCAATAATTAGCTCGTGCTCATCCTTAGTTCAAATCCTCCACTCTAGAGTACTTATACTTTAGCGATTCGCGTTTCAAGCTCTGTCATTATACTAAACTTATTCCCGTGGATACATATTATTCTTCTAATAACTTAGTAATGCAGCAGTTATTCTGCGAATTGATATTGCCTTTCCTTGCAGGATCATATTAATCGTCAAGGTGGAGTCACGTATACACAATACTTCTTTATGCCTCCTGAACTTCCATCTTTGTCGTGTTCTTAAGGCTTACTTCAAATCCTGCTTAAAACCATATCAACTTCGTTGTAGTGGTGACCTTGTCTTAATACCTTTTGATCTTACTATACCTCCTGGTGGTAACTTTCTATTTCTCTTTTTGTTCGATACTCATACTTAATTAATCACATCTATCTTGAGTGCCTCTATTAGAACTTCTCTATTATTCCTTCAACTCATTTCCATTTTTGGTTGGGCGTAAGGAATTCCATATTACCCTTTATTTCCTTGCACTAGCCATTCTTTTCGTCATCATATAACCTTTATTCGAAACTTTCCTTATGGAACTTGATAAATCTTCCTTATTTGTTCCATAGCTTTCTTTTCCGTTCCACACATATCTTTACATTCCATTTACAAGGACCACGTCATACCTTCTAGTTAATTCCTTACTAAGTTTTGCTTATTCTTATAACGGTTTTTGTTATGTTCACCTGGTACCTTGTTCGCATTCCGACCCATAGTATAATACCACTTGACTTTCTTCACGATTCTTACTATGGGTTACTTACCCTTGTTAGCTAGTCTTGTCCTTAATGTCTCACAAGCTATCTTATTAACACTTCATATCCGTCACAATTCTTTTCCCTTTGTACTCTTGTCTTACTCTTGTCTTAACCATACTGTTACTTCCTTCAACTATCACTTGTCATAGTTTATCCCTATGTATCAATTCAGGCGATGTCTTACTATCTCGTTTTATCCCGATCTATCAGTCCTTTCTGAGTCACCTTCTTTGGCTTATAGGTCCTTTCTAACTTATTCTACTATTTCAGTATCGTCCTCCTAGTTTCTATTGCCATTAACTCAGCAATTAACTTATTTCTCGAGTTCAGCCATACTTGTTTAGTCAAATCTCATCATTGTTGCGATAATAACCTTTCAAGACATACTACAACCCTGTATCTCATTCTCCTCTTATTTCTAGAAAAATTTGGGCAGAGTTTCCTCTGTATTTCTTACTATCCCAACACCTGCATGCAGAAAATGCCAACAATGCCTCACAGGGCACACAAATATATATTCACATCATTTCATATTGCCGCCACACAGGGCGCCCACAATTAGCAGTATGAAAATGGACTTACCTCGTATGTCCCTTCGAACTGCACCTGTTGCACTTTCTTGTATAATTTTCCTTTTATTTTCCAACTTTATATATCAGTTGTATTGCAACACCTAACCTGACATAGGTCCTTCGTTCCTTTGCTTACTTGCGTGCTTCGTAACATCCAATATCGTCAGTTACTTTCTTCTATCGATATTGCCTTTCTACTGAAATCACAAGTTAGTATGAGGAATTGCATTTCCTACAACTCAGCTCTATCGCACGATTCTAGATACGAAAGAAAGTAACATCCTAAATGTCCTGTAGCCTCCTATCTATAGATGTGGTGCACAACACACCGATAAACAAGACTCAACTAGACACGGTCTGTAGACACTCCAAGGACGAACTGCTCTGATACCACTTCTGTCATGACCCAACCCCGTAGGCTGCGACTGGGGTCCGACCTGAACCCTCTTGTACATATCTACTAGTTACACTTAAGTTGAACCGTGTGTGATGTGATACTATACACAGACCCCAATGGGTCAAAAACTTTTTCATATACATGTAGCCTTTATCACGTGTATCATAATAGGAAAGGGCACGCAAGCCGACGAGGCTACCATAACATGAAAACATTTACAATACGTCGTATGAGCAAAACTAGAACAAACTTACAAATAACCCACATACACATGTCTACAGACCTCTAAGAGTAATAACTGCATCATATGGCGGGACAGGGCCCCCGCCGTACCCCTGAATAAATGAATATGTACATCAAATAACCAGTATAAAAAACTAGGCTCCAGAACAGTGAAGCACTTCCGACATAGCTGAGAGGAACTCCTAAGCTGACGGATCTCTAGAACAAACATCAGTACCTACGGGCATGAAATGTAGCCCCCCGAAGAAAGGGGGTCAGTATGACTTATGTACTGAGTATATAAAGCATAACATCATAACTGAGACAACAACTGAAATGGGGATACAGAAGACATGTATAACAGTTAACAGATTACTGTACCTGCAGCTTAAGACATGCAGTCATATACCTTATCATACCCTGTACCCGGCCCTCTAGTAAACTCGGTACCATAATCATTTCATCATAATCATGAGTCATCATATCATTATGTATATCATTTTATTATGTCATCGTATACGGCATCATATCATCGTATGCCACTAACCTCATATATAATCACCGTATATCTGGTTCACTCTGGGGCTCGGGGTCACAAATGTATCCTTATACTTTCATATGCATGCCTACATAAAGTGTCCAGCCCTTTAGTGAGGGACTCGGTGAAAGAGTAGTGTACGTCTATAGCGTACCATCATCATATAGTAAAATACGCCGAGGAACGTTTGGCCCGATCCGTAATTTAAAACAATGCCGAAGAACATACGGCTCAATCCATATTTTCCATTATATTATTATATGTACATATTCGGCCCGGGATGCGGTGATGAGCATCATCACATATGGCGTCATCGTATGCTTCACTTCATCATATACGGTATTTCATCCTCGTATACTTCTTATATATATATATATATATATATAGCCGGCTCGAGACTCGGTGAATGAATAGTAAAACTAGGCACGATCGCATTCCCGACCCTCTTATGGGACTCGGAGGAAGATGGGTTACAGGGTGCTCGAATAGAGTAGTGAGAAACTATATGCAACTAAGTCATCATTTGAGACTCAATGAAACCGTCAAGTGAATCATCACCTGAAGAACAGAGTAGTAATCGTCTTAAGTATCTTCTAAACATCATTACGGAGCATATCAACTGGAGTTTCAGGAATCGTAGACGTGTATCGATACAAGGTTAAACAGCTTATGGAAGTAGAGATATTTGTCGTCACAGAGACTTTAGGAATAGGAGTTGACACATTCAAGTATTATTTAGCAGATAGGAGACTCGAGGGTAGTTTAACTATTTTAAGAATTCTAATACCAAGTAGTAAACAAAAGTCACAATCATACCTGGAGCTTAAAATTAGAACTACCTCCACCTCATATCATATGCTATTACATTTATACTTAAGACCTTCCAAAAGAAAGAACAGACAGGCTTTACATATACTACTATTCATGATCTAGTAGCCTGGAAAGGCAATAACTCTACTATTACAGGAGTCTTAACATTACAAAGTGAATACCATTATGAATTACATTTGGAGTTTCACGAGTGGAATTATCCCCACATTTCGTATACACAGAATTCATAACTTATACCTAAGACATGCCAAAAGAAAAGAAGAATAGCTCTACATACTTATTTCATAAACACGCCAAAAGAAAGCTTCACGTACCTCGTCTGAGTTATTCCTTATCCTGGTCGCCTCATCGTCCTTTGAACCTATTAAACAGGAGAGTAATATGCATATTAACTTTTCTTAATTTTCCAGCATCTTAGGTTACACCTTAGTGTTAATGGAATCTATTTCCTTAGTCATTTCCTTGACTAGTTCTTTAGTTTGTTAAGGCGTTAACGAAAATTGGGCAGCACCTCCCCTATAATGTGCCCTATCCGAATTTCCAATTAGGTCCCTAAAACCCACAGCCAACCAAAAACAACAACCTGCAGCAATTCACACCAACAATATATAACATAAAACTCCAAACGACCTATTCAAATATACGATTTCACAACAGGGCGTCTAGCCTTTATTTTGTAACGCCTTTCATTATACGCAACGAGGGGTCATGTGGCTTATATAAGAAGCACACTAACCCACATTAGAACATATTTAGGCCCTGCAACAACAAGCCACACCCCTACAGCATCACCTCACAAGAGCAATACTTTATTTCGACGACAATCCAACTATACCGACTACAATTTAGCTTATTTGGAACGCCAAACTTTTCAAACCTTTTACCCAACTTCCAGCAGACCCTAAGGTGTGTAATACACCCTATAATAACATCATAACCTTCAAATTAGAGGGGAAGACCTTACCTTATACGAAATTGGCCAAAACTCGCCAAATTTTGCCTCGGAAGTTTCTTAACATGCTGAAACTTTAGCGGACTATTTGTATCTTTTTGGTGCTACTCCGAATCATAAATTTACGTTAATAACACCTCCATAGCATGTATAAACCCTCACAAAAATGTGGGAGAATAGAATCAAACCATACCTTAACAAACGACTCTCCATACGTGCTGAAAATTAACTTCGGAACTCCTTGACGCGGCTGAAATTAAGGGGCTGTTTGCGTGGCTTCTTGGTGCCCCAAATCCGAAATTTTCATTATTAAACACTGCTATATCACCATATACCTTAAGTAATTAATTCACGAAATAAAATCGGGCCTTACCTTTTGTTTTGCTCAAACCCGTAGCTTCCCTCACTTGTTCTTCACGTTTTTCTCTCATTCCCTAAGTTAAAAATGCTGAAAATGAAGTTCTAGTCATAAATTGACTAATATATAACCTTCCCTAGAGGGTGACATGTGGCATAACCTTGGGGTGACATGTGGCAGCCCCCTAGGGTGCCAACTCACCCATGTGGCCACCCACATGCTGCCATGTGGAAGTGTGGGCCCCACCCCAAGCAGGTAGGTGAGTCACCTGCTTGCTTGTCACCTGCTTGCTTGAGGTGCTTGCTTGTCACCTGCTTGCTTCACTTTCGTAAGTTCGAAAACTAGTTTTTTCTCCCTCTCCTAGGTTCGTAATCTCTTCTTATTTTAAGAGCCTATGTAATCCATGCTACAAAAGCTTGGTACGTACTCCAATAGCTTAAGTATGTAAAACTTCCCGGTTAGTAGCTTATGTAGGTAAATCGAGTTCTACGACTCATTACTTGGCCCCCAATTCCTTCCAGATTCTTATGACTCCATTTCCAACCTTCTCTACTATGGGGTATCATATTCTTCTTTCCTTAAAGTTGTTTGATGTGTGTGGATAGTAAGGGTATCATGGCTATTTTCAAGACGATTAGGGACACGTGTCAAGATTCAAAAGTGCAGTATAACACTTATGTTTCTATTTCATTTTACTCTTTGAGGTCTGTAGATATGTATATGGGTTGTATATGTATGTGTGCACAGTTGTGCCTATATGTTACTATAGCCTCGTCGGCTTATATATATTGTCTTGTTTGTTTGCATGCTATGACTTAAATAGGAGATAGATTTCCTTATAGTTAGCAAGGGTACACACGAGTATCCAGTTCGTGCACCCGTTATGGCCTGTGGGGTTGGATTGTGAAAAAAGTGGTATCAGAGCGGTCTTTCCTTGGAATATCTACAGACTGTGTCTAGTAGGGTCTTGTTTATCGGTATGTGGTGCACCACATCTATAAACAGGACGCTATAGGACATTTAGGGTGTTACCTTTCTCTCTTGTCTTACATCGTGCGATAGAGCTATGTTATTAGGATGATCCCTCACTGACATACTATTGTATTTATAGCAATGCCTCCAAAAAAAGCAACAGCTGCCCAGAAGTGCAAGTCAGTAGCGGATGGGACAAGTCAGACCTCGGGAGTTATTAGGGCTCGTGCCCAATCTATAATAGGAATTGTGCTCCAGTCGGCGAGCTCCACTACGCTGCCACCTCCGGATGAGCTTAGAGTAAAAGTAGCTGCTGGCCTTGAGACCCTAGTTCGTAAGCCTCCATTCCTACAGCTAGGGCCAGAAGATAGGGAGATGAGGGATGCAGTTCAACTATTGACTAAGTTAATGGCAGAATGGGTTCAAAGGCATGGGCTGGGGATTAGGAGGGGGTACAGTAAGCAACAGCCTGATAAAGATTATTGCAGAGGCCAACATAAGAAGGCTAGAATGGTTGGTGATTCGGTGGAGTTTCAAGGAAGACATCCTTAGCAGTATAGTATATACCCTTCCCAACCAACCTAGAGGGTACCCTCCGAGTTCCCAGGTGGAATATTTGATAACACGAGATGTATAGGAGTCGGTCCGAGCTCTAGGGTTTCAGGTGCACCAGTAAGCAAAGGGTCGCATCAGTCAAAGCCACCTTTACCTCAATGTCCTGGATGTGGTAAGGCACATTTTGGGAAATGTCGTCTTGCTACAGGTTCTAGTTTCACTTGTTGCCGTCAGGCTATTTTAAGAGAGAGTGTCCATTTAAGAGTAGATGGAAGGGTGCAGCTCAACCTACTGGATCAGTTGTTGGAGTTTCTTCTTCGTTTTCTATGCTCCCTATGAAGTAGGGTATGCATACCTCAGTAGGCCATAGTGGAGACCATGGCAAAATTCCTCCGAATCAGGAGGCGTTATCAAATATGGTTACATGTATACTATTAATCTTCTCCTAGGATGTGTATGCATTGATAGATCCACGCCCACTCTATTATGTATATATCTCCTTTTGTTATCGATATTTGGCGCCCTGTGTGGATGTGATAGACTATGATATGCATATATATGTTGGCCCTGTGAGGCATTGTTGGTATTTCCTGAGTGCAGATTTGGGATAGTAAGGAATATAGAGGAAATTTTGCCGAAATTGTTTTTTGGGGATAGAAAGAGAATGAGATATACGGTTGTAACATATCTTAAGAGATCGTAACCACGGTAATGATAAGGATGAAAGCTCATGAAGTAGAGAAGGGTATTTTGTATATATACCTCCACTTTGGAAAATAGTGGGATCCCTTGAAGTTAGGGAATAGAAATTGTGAAACAACTGAGGCATGGTGAAATTATCAAAGGAACAAGTGGTATCCATTGGAAAAACAATATGATAAACAAAACGTGAGACACGCATCATCAGAGTATAAGTACCCCGAATGGAGAATCGGACACGATTATAAGCACTAGTGATGTACTGATTGGGATGAAGGAAATGCGGCTTCGACTAAGCTACTACATTAGTTATATGACTCGAGTACCAATACTTGGACTAGATTGTGTACTATTTATCAAGAATTCTAAGCACCCCATGGTTGTATTAAGGTTTCTTACAAGGGAAACCTAAAGTATAGAAGAGTTAATAGAAGGTGTAGACATGGTGCAGTATGTCAAATATGTTAGAACAAAATCACATGGATATGAACAGTTGAAAATAAATGTAGAATGACATGGGTATGCCATAAAGGGGGAAGTGGACGAGGGAAATACATGCGTGAGATGAAATTAACTGACACTATCATATGTTGATAGGAACGCTTAAATTTCAAGCGAGATCTCATACTGGCACAAGTAAGCAGGAGCTTGAGGCCAACAATAAATAGATAGGAATCGCGGTATCTGAGACCATGCAAAAAATCATTAGTAGAACCCTAAGGGATGGGTGCCTACCACAAGGGGTGAATATGATAAGAGAGTAGGACTGAGCAAACTAAGGATCGTTTAAAGGGTAGTAGGGCCGTGTTTGGGTAAAAATTAAGATATGGCAACAACGTCATTGGATGCTGATATGGTGACATATAAGTCGCAAGGAGAAAGAATAAAAAATCTCTTACAGTGGAAAATGAGGAGACCAAGGAGTACGTAAAAGAAGAAAAGAAAGGAGTAGGATAAAATAGCATTGGCATGAGCAAGTTCTAGTGTGAAGTCGAGATGTGAAGCAAGATGGGCCGGAAAACAAAAAGATTATGTCTATGTTATACATGTTGTATCAGAATGGTTATGCAACCTATGGATATTTATATGTTGAGTATAGGGTCAAGTGAGAAATAAACGAGAAAAGGAGCTAGGATGTTTTGGATACGTTACAGAGAGATGTCAAGATGGGTTAGACCAAACTACCGAGATATGGTGAGTACTAAGGGAAAAATAGGACCTAGCCGTGGTTGAACCAATGATCTATCTCGAAGTCGACTGAAAGACAGGGGTGGAGAGGGAAAGGCAAAGCATGAAGACTAGCAAGAAGATGCTAAGGTAAATCTTGGGATAGGTTGAGTGCTTTCGCACATTATTGCAAGGATTGCAATAGAACGTGACACAAGGACTTCCCAGGGGGGTCACCTATCCTAGTACTACTCTCGCCCAAGCACGTTTAACTTCAGAATTCTGGTGGGATCCGGTGCGTTAGTGCTTCTATAATTGCACGAGATGGAAGAATCCGAACTAGCGGCGAAGCAACGATACGAGATTATGTACCTAGAGTGTTATAAGTTAAGTTAAGGAAATTATAAAAGGGCTTAAGCAAAGCAAGAAGGATTAGCTGATTACCAACAGATGGCGCAATTATATTCCACAGTTCTTCAACATAATACCAGTTAATGATAGCTAAACCATGGAACGGCTATACAAGTCATTGTGTGAGGGGACTTCAGCATAACTTGATAGTCGACTCTGATGGGTAAAAAGCAAGACCCAAAAAGGTGAGGGTACCAGTTGATATCATCTAAAAAAGGCAAGAAGCAATATACGAGGTCGAAGATTCCACAACACGACCTTGGCTATAAGACTTACTTTGCACTCCCTGGACAGATAATTCTATATAGAATATTACTCGCAGATTAACAAGATTAGCCCATGTTTCTCCAATCAAAGACTACCTGCTTAGCCGAGATGGTGTGAAATTATAGGTCAAGAGAGTGGTAGGAACTTACGGAGTTCCCATAGCTATTGTCCTAGATGAAAGAGCCCAAGTTATAGTTAACTACCAAAGATCAGTTTACAAAGATATTGGGAAGACAGATAGGTCTTCATACACCATTTTACCCTCAAACTGATGGACAGACTAAGCTTACTAGCTAAACGTTAGACGATATATTGTGAGCCTATAGGGTTGAATCCAAAGGTAGCTCAAACAATTGCCTACCACCTATCAAGAATACATACGATATTAACTATTATTCTAGTATCTAGATGGCCCCATACGAGACTT
Source organism: Solanum dulcamara (assembly GCF_947179165.1). Lineage (NCBI taxonomy): Eukaryota > Viridiplantae > Streptophyta > Magnoliopsida > Solanales > Solanaceae > Solanum > Solanum dulcamara. The sequence continues at coordinate 44,571,788 of NC_077239.1, read as the reverse complement.
AGTATGTCGGATAGTGTAGGTCGCCAATTGAATGGTTTGATGGTAGTAAAACATGACTAATACGCCCAGATAGGGTTTAATAAGTGGTATAGAAGGTGAAGATTATTCGAGAGAGATTATTAGCATCTTCGAGTCGACAGAAGTCATACACAGATAATCGATGTCGATCTCTAGAGTTTAAAGTTATAATTAAGCACTCTCAAAAGTGTCATCCACAGATAAAGTGAATGAGAGACAGCAAGAAAGGGGACCTTAGTCCGAGATGCATTGGCTCTTATCCGACCCTCCGCCAAATAGGCAAGGTACCCTATGAGTTGGACTTACTAGCGGATTCAGAAGCAGTACATCCAGTCTTCCAAGTATTGATGCTTCGAAAGTGTGTTGGTGATTCGTCCCGAGTATATTCCGCAGAGTATATCCAGGTCACAGAGGAGTTATCCTACGAGAAGCAACCGGTCGCCATCCTGGATCGGTGGAGTAGGGGTGGTGAATTATGGACGTAGCTTCCGTCAAGGTGTTATGGAGAAATGAGAGTTGCGAAGAAATGACCTGGGGAGCTGAAAGGGAAAGAAGCACAAGTATTCATACCTATTTTCTATATCTACAGGTAATCCCAACCTTTGGAACTCTGATATTGATTGCTCGGTGAAAGTATGTGTTATTATGATGAACAGAGAAACTCTCTATATAGTTGGTATAAGATCTTGAGGAGGGTTTTGGTTCACATTCGAGGACGAATGTTCAAAAGGGGTGAAAGATGTTACACCCCGTACTTTTCTACCTTGGAAGGTTCTTAAGCTTCTTAAGTATCTTGAAAGGTTCTTAAGTTCTTGGAAGGATTCTTAAGTTTCTTAAAGCTTCTTAAAGCATCTCAAGCTTCTTAGAAGTTACCGTAGGAGCTGGATAGTCCTTAACGCTATCAAATAACTCTAAGGAAGGGAGAATGTGACACCTCATGATAGGGAAGATTGGAAATATCATTGTAAGAATTTGGAAGAAGTTGGAGACCAAATAATGAGTCGTAGGACTCGACTTACTTATGTTAGCCACCAACTTAGAAATCTTATATACTTAAGCTACTTGAGTACATACCAAGCTTACGTAGCAAGGATTACATAGGTTTATAAAGTAAGATGAGATTACGAACCCATGAGGAGGAAAAAGGAGTGATATGTGGAAGCATGAGAGAGTGCCACGTGGCATCAAGGGAGAGTGCCATGTGGCAGCATATGGAGCAAGGAGGTAGACCCCATCTACCACGTGGCAGCCTATGGTAGAAGGAAGGGATGTGTTGGCCCAATTAGGGCTTGACACGTGTCACCCTCTAAAGTAGCCTATATTGTCACGACCCAACCTCGTAGGCCATGACGGGTGCCTGAACTGGACACTCGCATATAGCCCTCCTAACTATAAGTAACCCTATCTCCTATTAGCTTCATAAGGAATCAACAAGCATGATAACATATAAGCCGACGAGGCTTACATGATAAAAGGGAACGTCCCAAAACATAAGTCTTATAGGAACCATTGTACACACACACATATACAACCCACATACATGTCCAGAGACCTCTACGAGTAAGAACAGTAACATAAGGTGGGATAGGGCCCCCACTGTACTCGTGAACAAATTAATATATACATCTAGGGTTAGTACTAAAACTAGGCTCCGGTACAATGGAGCGCTTCTAAACTGCTGAGTAGAACTCCTACGCTAGTGGATTCCCAAAGTGTGTATCTGTACCTGCGAGCATGAACGCAGCCCCCCGAGAAAAAGGGGTTTGTATGACATATGTACTGAGTATATAAGTATAGACATCATAAGGAAATTATAGTTGGCATAGGGATGCAGGGGCAAGTATGACATCTAATCATTTACTATACCTGTAGCTTATAACATAAAGTTGTACATACTATCATCACGTACTGTACCCGATCCATTCGGGGACTTAGTGTAAATACTACATCACTCTGTTATCATGAGCATCTATATACTATTAGTGCTATCTAATATAATAATGCGGAGGAACGTACGGCCTGATCCATATACCCTATAGTAATACTGAGGAACGTTCGGCCCGATCCAGATATCATATAATAATGCCAAGGAATGTTTGGCCTGATCCAGATATCATATAATAATGCCGAGGAATGTTTGGCCCAATCCATATATCATATAGTAATATCGAGGATTGTTTGGCCCGATCCATATATTATATAATAAAACCAAGGAACATTTGGCCCAATCTATATGTTATATAATTATATTATAACCTGCCTGGGACTCGGTGAAAGATGTATTATAGTATACATGAGTGAAGTAGTGAGTAACCATATGTACTTTAAATCATTATCAGAGACTCGACAATGTAAGAAGATTAAGCTATCGTCTGAGGACCAGAGTAGTGTGTAGTCATCTCGAGTGTACTCTAAATTCCATTAGTTCCTATATCACTAAGAATCTTGGGGACCCTAGATAGGCACTAAATTAATACTGACAGTTCATAAAACCAGGGATACCTGTCATCATATAGTCCTTAAGACTAGTAGCTTATGCATCCAGTACTTTTTAGCATATAGAGTTCAAGGAAAGTAGTTCAATTGACAAGAAGCGCTTGACATTCATAAGTGAATAAGAGATATGAATTACATTTAGGACTTAAGAGAGGAGTTACCCTAGAGCTTGTATCACATTTTACTTACATCTAGGACATGCCAAAGGAAGAGAAAGAATAAGCTTTACATACTCTCTACTTTCCCTCATGGAGTCATCATATGCATATATCGTACCCGTCCTGTCATGGATCGGTTAATAATGATAGCATAATAGCATCATACTTATTTCAAAAGCATACCAAGAGGAAAGATGGATAGCTCTATTTAGTCATGCCAAAGACATGCTAAGAGAAAAGAGGGAGCTTCACATACCTCTTATGGATTACTCTTACCCACATTCCCCTCGTTGTATTTTAAACCTATTTAACATGAAAGCCATACTAAGTTTAATAACCTTTCACTTTCCAATTTCCAACTCTACAACCAAGTATCTATTTTCCTCGACTAGTTTATTACTAGTTTCGAAGTTACCGAAAATTGGGCAGCATCTCCCCTATAACATGCCCTATCCAACTACTAATATTAGAATCCATATTACCAACAACAACCAGAATACATATATACAATCACGTCACTTCAACATTACTCAATACAACTCCAAACAACTAGCTCAAAACTACGATACCAAAATAGAGTTTTTAACCTTTGTTTTGTAAAATCTTTAACAATATGAAACAGAGGGTCATGTGGATTCAAAAATAAGCACCCACACCTTTTTTCAAACACCTTCCATCCCTGCAACACGCAACCAAACCAGCTGCAACTGCAACACCATAATCTTAACACACTACTCGACTTTGATTTCACTATAACGACTTCAATTTAGTTTGTTTCTAACGTCAAGCATCCTTATGTAATTTTTACACTTCCAACCTTATTTAAGAAATTTAATATACCTAATAACATCATCATAAACTCCAATTTGAAATGGAAAACCTTACCTTGCTCGAAACTCGCCAAACTCACCAAAACTCGCCTCGGAAGTTCCTTTAGTGCGACTAAAACATTGTGGCTGCTTGTTGTCCTTTTGGTGCTTCCCCAATTCATAAATTTATATTACTAACATCTTAATATCACCTTGGTATACCCTAATTAATTAGTTTACGGAATGAAATTGGAGACTTATCTTTGTTTTCCTCCAAATTCGTAGCCCTCTTTCTCTTTTAGCTTAGGGTTTCTCTTCTCCTTTTTTCTCTAGTGTTTTCTTGAATTTTGGAGATAAGAATGACATTTTGTTGATAAGGATGATCATAAACATATATAAATATGCCACCTTAGGAGGTGACACATGTCAAGCCCTTATTGGTCCAACACACCACCTCCTCCAACCATGAGATGCCACATGGCATGTGGTGTCCACCCCCTTACTCCAGCTGCTGCCACATGACACTCTCTCATGCTGCCACATTTCACCTTCTTTTCCCCTTGTGGGTTCGTAATCTTGTCTTATTTTATGAACCTATGTAATCCTTTCTACGTGAGCTTGGTATGTACTCAAGTAGCTTAAGTATGTAAGATTTCCAAGTTAGTAGCTTACGTAACTAAGTCGAGTCCTACGACTCATTACTTGGCCTTCAACTCCTTTCAGATTCTTATAACCATATATTTCCAATCTTCCCTACTATGGGGTGTCACATTCTCTCTTTCTTAGAGTTGTTTGATAGCGTTATAGATTATCCAGCTCACATGGTAACTTTTAAGAAACTTAAAGAAGCTTTAAGAAGCTTTAAGAAACTAAAGAATCCTTACAAAAACTTAAAAACCTTTCAAGAAACTTAAGAAGCTTAAGAGGTGTTTTAAGGTACAGAAGTATGGGATATAACATTCTTCCCCCCTTTAAGACATTCGTCATCGAATGTGAACCAAAACCTTTCTCAAAATCTTATACAGACCATATGGAGAGTTTTTATGTTCTATTGCAATGGCCTATACTTTCATCGAGCAATCAATATCAGAGTTCCAAAGGTTGGAATTACATGTGGACATAGGGAATAGTTACGGATACTTGTGGTTTATTTCCTCTTTAGCTTCCCAGGTCATTTTTCACGATTTTCATTTTGCCTCAACACCTTGATGGAAGCTACGTTCTTAGCTCATGACTTCCTACTCCACCGATCCATGATAGCGATAGGTTGCTTCTCGTTAGTTTAGATTCTTCCATGGTCCTTTGCTCAGATTTCACTCCAATTTTCTTGTCGCACGTTACATTGCCATTCTTGAAATAATGTGCGAAGGTACTCAACTTAGCCCAAGATTCACCTTATTATCGTCTCGCTAGTCTTCAGGTTATGCCTTGACCTCTTCTCTTTTATCTTACAACTAATATCAGGGTAGATCCCTAGTTTAACCCTGGTCATGTCCTTTTAGTCATTTGATTTAGCTTCTCTTTGTACTCCTATGCAACGTATCCAAAAATCATACCCTCCTTTTCATTATGTACTCCTCCGCTTGGTCTTATGCTGTATATATATATTTGTAGGTTGCACAACTACTTTTATACAAGTGGTATGAGGTAGACGCAGTCTTTTCATTTCCTGGTCCCTCTTGCTTTACATAGCATCTTCACATGAGAACTTGCTTGCGCTAACGCTATTCTGTCCTACCCCCATTTTTTTCTTCCTTTAGGTACTCCTTGGTCTCCTCATTTCCTATCGTAGGAGATTTTCTGTTCTTACCCCTTGCTACTTATATGTCACATCTCAGCGGCCAACAACTCTGTTGCCATCTCTTAATCTTTACTCAAACATGGCCTTACTACCCTTTACATGGTCCTTAGATCGCTTAGTCTTACTCTCTTATTGTATTCACCCCTTTTTGTATGCACCCATCCATTAGGGTTCTGCTAATGGTTCTCCACACAATCTTAAATATCATGGCTTCTATCAATCCATTCCTGGCCTTTAGCCCTTGCTAACTCATGCCAGCATGAGATCTCACTTGAAATTTAAGCTTTCCTGTCAATATGTGATAGTGTAGTTGAATTCCATCTCACACTTGTATTTCCCTTGTCCACTTCCCCCCTTTAAGGTGTACCTACATAATTCTCTATTTATTTTCCTCTGTCCATGCGCATATGATTCTGTTCCAATACATTTTTCATACTGCACCATGTTTACTCCTTCTGTTAGATCATCTAGACTTTAGGTTACCCCTATAAGAAATCTTAGTACAGTCATAGGGTGCTTAGAATCCTCGATAAATAGTACACACTCTAGTACATGTACTGGTACTCGATTCATATAACTAATGTAGTAGTTTAGCCAAAGCCACATTTTATTCATCCCAATCAGTACGTCGCTAATGCTTAAAATCATATCCGATTCTCCATTTAGGGGCACTTATACTCCGATGACACGTGTTTCACATTTTGTTATCACTTTGTTTTTTCCAAAGGATACCACTTGTTCCCTTAATAATTTCACAATGCCTCAGTTGTTTTGCAATTTCTATTCCCTATCCTCGAGGGATCCCACTATTTTCCAAAATGGAGGTACATATACATAATACCCCTTTCTGCTTCATGAGCTTTCATCCTTATCGTGTACTTGATGCTAACTCCTAACCTTACTTATAATCACATTTTTTAGTTACTTCTTTATTAGGCTCTACGTACTTCCATGATGATCCTCATTATATTCACACTATATCTTACTCATGGTCAATCCCGTAAGGTAATATTTCTTAACCTTTATTCACAACTCTTACTCTGGATTAATTCCACCTGGTGGAGCAAGCGCACTTAACCCCTTATCCTTCCTCGTCATTCTCATCCTTAATACCTCGCAGGCTATCTTAAGATATTCATATCCATCACTATCCTTCTCACCATATCAGTATTGACCTTCTACTTACCACCCATATTACAATCAACTTATTTTCCAAAGTCAGTTGTACTCCTAGTTTCGTCGGATCTTATTGTTACCATGGATACGATCTCTCAAGATATGTTACAACCTTATATCTCATTCTCTTTCTATTTCCAAAAATATTTTGGCAGAGTTTCCTCTATATTCCTTACTATCCCAAACCTGCACTCAGGAAATATCAACAATGCCTCATAGGGCCAACATATAATTATTTATTTCACAGCCACACAGGGGTTTCAATATCAATAAACATATGAAAATAATGGACTTACCTCATGTGTCCAACTCAAACTGTATTTGTTACACTTTTCTGTCTACTTTCCTTTCAATTTTCAATTTTACATTTTAGGCTCACTACCTTACTCAATATATCGCTTTCATACCTTTGCTTACCTGTGTGCTTTGTCACTCCCAACATCGTCAAATACTTTCTTTTGTTGATGCTGTCCTTCTGTTCAAATCCAAGGTTAGTTTAATGAGTTTTTGCTATGACTTGGATCTATCGCACGATCTTAGATGTAAAAAAAAGGTAACATCTTAAATGTCCTATAGCCTTCTGTTTATAGATGTGGTGCACAACTGTCATGACCCAACCCTGTGGGTCGCGACTAATATCTGACCTAGACTCCTGTGCACATAACTATCAGCTGTAGTCAAATTGAACTATGAACAAGAGATACTACTCACAAAAACCCCACAGAGTTAAAACTTTTTCATGTATATGTAGTCTCTTTCATTCGTATCGTACCATGAAAGGGCATGTAACCGGACTAGACTGCCATAATATAAAAATATTTATAACATGAGGGACTCAGTTAAGACAGTGATGTGCATCTATATCATACCATTACCCTCTCATACCATCATATCTTATCATACTGTACCCGACCCATTATAGGTCCTAGTGTTATAATCATATCATCATATACCATACCTAGCCCACTAAGGGACTCAGTGTCATAATCATCATATACCATTCCCTACCCTTTATAGGACTCACTGTCATTATCATATACTGTACCTGACCTTTTATGTGACTCGGTATCATTATTATATACCGTACCCAACTCATTATGGGAATTGGTGTCATTATCAACCATGCACAGGTGGATCATAATCTGAAACTTAATAAGGTAGTCATACAGACTATCATTCATGGATCAGGACAATAATCATCTCAGGTGCCCTTTGAGTGCCCCTAGGACTACATTAAGTGAAGTCTCAGGAGTTATAGACACATTTAAGGGTAATGCTAACCGTCTTAAGGAAATCAGGGACATTTGTCATCCCAGATTCTTTTAGAAGGGAGCTTTACATCCTACTACTAATCTATATATAGATGGTTCAGGGAAGGTAGCTCAACTACTTTAAGAGTTTGACACCCGGAAGTGAGTAAGAGACATGAATCACATTCAGAGCTAAAGAATAGAATTACTCTAGAGCTCATGTCATATATCATCTATCCTTGAGCCAGGTCGAAAGAAGGAAGGGATAAGATTGATATATTTATCACTTCCCATCCTATAGGTGTTTGAGAGGTAATAACTCAACTATTGTGGGAGTTTTAGTATCCAAAAGTGGATAGGAATCAGGAAGTATGCTAGGGTATTTATGCATGGGATCATCCCTAAATTGCACACACATATATACACCGTGCACTTCTATCAAGGATATGCCAAGAGAAAGGATATAGCTTTACATACCCTCTATGTTTCATCATTGAGGAGATAGTGGGAGGCACTAACTTAATTAGCATAGGAGCTCTCACCTCAATTGGTAGGTAGGAGTCGTGAGTCATATTCAAAGTTTTCTTAGTCGGTGTGTCCCCATATTTCATATACACATCATACCTAAAACTAGGACATGCCAAAAGAATGGAAAGAGACGTTTTACCTGCATTACATTTTATCATATAACAGCCGTAAAAAGGCAATAGCTCAACTATTACAAGAGTTCTACCATCACGAAATGGATAAGAATTATGAAATGTACTTGGAGCTCTATGAATGTAATTATCCCCATGTCTCATATACAAACCATTCGTAACTTATATCTAAGACATGCCAGAAAGAAAGAAGAGTGGCTTTACATACTTATGCCAAAAACATGTCAAGAGAAAGCTTCATATACCTCTTATGGCTTACTCCTTATTCTGTTCGCCTCGTTGTTCTTACCCCTATTTAACATGAAAGAAATAAAAGTATCAACAACCCTTGACCTTTCAGCATCTTAAGTTGCACATGAGTATTTATAGAACTCATTTCCTCACTTGTCTTCTCGACTAGCTCTTTACTTAGTTAAGGCATTATCAGAAATCGGGCAGCACCTCCCCTATAATGTGCCCTATACAAATTTCCAATTACATCCCTAGTTACTACAGCCAACCAACAACAATAACCTGCAGTTCATATACACATAAAACATGGCAACATTACACAACATAGGCTCCAAACAACTTGCTTAACATCACAATACCAAAATAGGGTCATTAATCTTTATTTCATAAAACCTTTAACCGTGAAAAGTGGAGGGTCATGTGGATGCAACGAGAAGCTCCCAAACCTCTTTTATCATAATTTTAGGCCCTGCAACACAACACCACATACCTTCAGAAGCACCCCACATGCACAATACCTTATTTCGACTATAATTTAGCTATAGCGACTCCAATTTCTAATGTCAAGCATCTCTATTATATTTTGACATTTCCAGCCACCTACATGACCTTTAATACACTTCATAACAACATCATAAACTCCAAATTGAAAGGAAATACCTTACCTTACATTAAACTCATCAAACTCGCCAAAACTATAGAAATGTGAATTTTGGACAGCCTACTATCTTATATTGTCGTTTTGTTTTGAATGGGTAATTGAGGGAAATAGGATTTGTGGCCTCGAGGAAAGTTATATACATGTGTATTAAGGTCACATACAATTTTGAATCACCCCTACAGAAGTATTGTACAAAACGATATTCCCAAAATACCAACAGCAGTCCGTGTAGGATTTCCAAAACAAAATCTGGGCAGCACCTCCTCCATACTTCATCACCCTTTTTTGAGCAGAGAAAAGCAAAACTGGATTTTAGAGGCTAAATGAAAGTTATATCCCTATGAAATAGATTTCCAAAACATCTTGAATCATTCAAAAATAAGCTTTACACAAGGAGTTATACTAGTATTACTAACAGTAGTACCATTCGAAAATGGCTTTATTAACAAGAACAAAAACCTCCTCGTTGCCCCAAATTGAAATTTTTCATTATTAAACACTGCTATATCACCGTAGGATACCTGAAATAATTAATTTACGGAACGAAATTGGGCCTTACCTTTTTGTCTTGGCCAACCTGTAGCTCCCTCCCTTGGCTTCTCTAGTTTTTCTCTCAACTCTCTCTATTTTTTCTAAGTGTAAAATGAATATAAGATTACTTAGTCATCAAAGGGAACATATATATCATTTCTTAGAAGTGACATATGTCAGCCCCTAAGGGTGACACGTGTCAAACTCTCATTGGGCCACTTCATACATGCAACCTATTAGGGGGGCCATATGGGACCCACCTCAAGTAGGTGTGTCACCTACTTGGTCCAAGTAGGTGGATCACCTGCTTGCTTCCAAGTAAGTGCATCACCTACTTACTTCCGAGTAGGTGCTACGCCTCCTTTTGCCTCTTCCATGGGTTCGTAATCTCGTCTCACATTAAAAGCCTATGTAATCATTGCTACGTAAGCTCAACATGGACTCCAGTAGCTTAGTTATGTAAGACATCCAAGTCGGTAGCTTACGTAAGTAGATTGAGTCCTACGACTCATTACTTAGCCTTTAACACATTTTAGATTCTTTTAAACCTATTTCCAATCTTCACTCTTATGGGGTGTCACGTCCTCCCTTCCTTAGAATTATTTGATAGCATGGTAGATAATCTAGATCACATGGAACTTTCTACGAGACTTAATACAATGTCCCAAGGTACGAAAGTATGGGGTATAATATCCTTCCCTCCTTTAGAACATTCGTCCTCGAATGTTAACTCATCTTATAGGATCTTACGAGGACTTTAGAAATTCTCTGTGCCAATTGTCACCCATAGACCTTTTATTCATCGATTCAACTAATCTAGAAGTTTAGATTTCCTGTAGACATGGGGAACACATACGGATATCTCTTCTCTATCTTTAAGTGCCCATTGTGATTCTCTTGTTATATTCATCCCCTTTGTATTCACCTATTCTTTGATGTCATACTATTCAAAGTCCTTACTAATAATTCTCTGCACTGTCTCCGATATCATGTCTTTTATCCGTTCATTGCTGGCTTTTAGATCTTATTAACTCGTGCCAGTATGAGATCTCACTTGAAGCCACTTCCCCCCTTTAGGGTGTATCCATGTCACTATCTATTTTTGTTCTACCATTCGCCTTTATTTCTAATTTTCCAAAACATATGATGCTTTCCAACACCTTTGATATATTGCACCATATCTATTCCTTTCTTTATATCATCTATACCTTCGGTTGCCCATGTACGACAGCTTAACACAATCGTGAGGTGCTAATCCAGTCTAATTGTTGGTACTCAAGTCACGTAGCAATTTATTCGAAGCCACTTTCCATTCATTTTGATCAATAACTAGCTAGTGCTTATAGTCATTTCTAATTCTCAATTAGGCAGTACTTACATTCCGACGTTTAGTGTCCCAACCTTTGTGATAGCCCTAGCCTTATCTAGTGGGTACCACTTATCCCTTTAATAGATTCGTAGTGTATTAGTTATTTTGCAAAGCTACATCCCCTATATCAAAGGGTCTTATCATCTTTCACGATGGAGTCACGTATCCACAATACTTCTTTATACCAATAATTCCATGCACGACCAACATATACATATATCCATATCATCTCAAATCACAGCCTCACAGGGCTTCCTAGAGGGTCACCCATCCTAGTACTACTTTCGCCCAAGCACGCTTAACTTCGGAGTTCTGATGGGATCTGTTGTATTAGTGCTGGTATGATTGCATCCTGCCCTGTGGGGCGCATAGCTACCCATGAAGATGATGACCTAGCAGCTGGTCCAGTGGGCCAGACTTTAGCCATTCTCTCGCTAGACTTTACTTATTTTCCTAATGATCCTTGTTATATTCATATCTTATCATGTTCGTATTTCACCCCATAGTATAACACTTCTTAACCTTTTTCACGATCCTTACCATAGGTTACTTACCCTTCTTAGTTACTCTTATAACTATGTATCAATTCCATCGGTTCCTCAATATATCGTTCTATCCAGAACTACCAGTCTTCTCTAAATTATTTTCCTAGGGTCACAAGTCTTTTCCAACTTTGGTTTACCATATCAATACCGACCTCCTAGTTTCTATTGCTGTCAATTCAGCAATTAACTTATTTCTCGAGGTCAGCCATACTCGTGGTTTAGACAAATTTCATCATTATTGTGGGCACGACCTTTCAAGACATACTACAACCTTGTATCTCATTCTCTTTCTATTTCTTGGAAAATTTAGGCAGAGTTTCCTCTGTATTTCTTTACTATCTCAAATCTGCAAGCAGAAAATACCAACAATGCCTCACAGGGCCAGCACGCATAAAGATACATATATACATATCATATCATATTATATCGCAGCTTCATAGGGCGCCCAATATCAATAATAGTATAAAATGATGGACTTACCTCACATGTCCAACTCGAACTACGCCTGTTAGTCTTTCCGTCCACTTTTCCTTTTCAATTTTCAACTTTACATGTCAATCGTATTTCCATACCTTACCTGGAACACCTCTGTGCCTTGGCTTACCTACGTTCTTTGTAACTTCCCATATCGTCATTCATTTTCTTCTATCGATGTTGTCTTTCATCTGAAATCAGAGGTTAGTATAAGGAATTTCACTTCCTATGACTCAGCTCTATCGCATAACCTTAGATATGAAAGAAAGGAAACATCCTAAATGTCCTATAGCCTCCTATTTATAGATATGGCGCACAACACATCGACAATCAAGACTCTACTAGACACAATCTGTAGACACTCTGAGGATGAACTGTTCTGATACTACTTTTGTCATGACCCAACCCTGTGGGCCGTGACTGGGGTCTGACTTGGACCCCCGTATACATACCTATTAGCTGTAGTCAAATTGAACTATGAACAAGAGATACTACTCACAAAAACCCCACTGAGTTAAAATTCTTTCTCGTATCATACCATGAAAGGGCATGCAAACCGACCAGGCTGTCATAATGTAAAAATATTTACAACATGCCGTATAGGCATAATCGAAATAAACTCATAAAGAACCTACTTATATATGTCTACAAACCTCTAAGAATAGTAACAGTATCATATAGCGAGACAGGGCCCACGCCTTACCCCTGAATAAACCAATATGTACTTTAAAAGATCAACACCAAAAGCTAGGCTCCGAAATAGTGGAGCACTTCCAACATAGCTGAGTGGAAATCCTAAACTGACAGATTCCCAACACGTGTACCTATACCTGTGGGCATGAAACGCAGCCCTCCGAAGAAAGAGGGTCAGTACGATACATGTACTGAGTATATAAAGCATAAAACATTATATTAAGACAACAACTAAAATAATGAGGTAGGACACAAGTGTAACAGTTTAACCGACCCACAGTGGGACTCGATGTCACCATATATTCGTATGCAGGTCATACAATTGTATATGGCATCATCTCATATATTAAAAATACATCATTAGGTTTTTATATGCATACCTTTCTATCATATCCGTCCCTTTAGTGAGGGACTCGGTCAAGAGAGTAACGTGCATCTAAATCGTACCGTTACCCTCTAATACCATCATATCTTATCATACCGTACCCAGCCTATTATGGGTCTCGGTGTTATAATCATATAATTATATACCGTACTCGGCCCACTAGGGGACTCGGTGTCATAATCATCATATACCGTACCCGACCCTTTATGAGACTCAGTGTCATTATCATATACCAAATTCGACCCTTTATGCGACTCAGTGTCATTATCATATACCGTACCCAGCCTTTTATGGGACTCAGTGTCATTATCAACCACGCATAGGTGGATCATTATCTGAAACTTAATAAGGTATTCATACAGACTATCATTCGTGGATCAGGACAATAATCATCTCAGGTGCCCTTTGAGTGCCCCTAGGGCTACATTAAGTGAAGTCTCAAGAGTTATAGACACATTTAAGGGTAATGCTAATCGTCTTAAGGAAATCAGGGACATTTGTCATCCCAGATTCTTTTAGAAGGGAGCTTTACATCCCACTACTAATTGACATATAGACGGTTCAGGGAAGGTAGATTAACTACTTTAAGAGTTTGACACCCAGAAGCGAGTAAGAGACATGAATGACATTCAGAGCTAAAGAATAGAATTACTCTAGAGCTCGTGTCATATATCATCTATCCTTGAGCTAGGTCGAAAGAAGGAAGGGATAGGCTTGACATATTTATCACTTCCTATCCTATAGGAGTTTGAGAAGTAATAACTCAACTATTGTGGGAGTTCTATGAACTAGAAGTGGATAGGAATCAGGAAGTATGCTCGAGGATTTATGCATGGGATCATCCCTAAATTGCACACACATATATACACCTTGGACTTCTATCAAGGATATGCCAAGAGAAAGGAGATAGCTTTACATACCCTCTATGTTTCATCATTGAGGAGATAGTGGGAGGCACTAACTTAATTAGCATAGGAGCTCTCACCTAAATATGTAGGTAGGAGTCGTGAGTCATATTCAAAGCTTTCTGAGTAGGTGTGTCCCCATATTTCATATGCACATCACACTTAAAACTATGACATGCCAAAAGAATAAAAAGAGACTCTTTACCTGCATTACATTTTATCATATACCAGCCTTAAAAAGGCAATAGCTTAACTATTACAAGAGTTCTACCATCATAAAATGGATAAGAATTATGAAATTTAGTCGGAGCTTTACGAATGGAATTATCCCCATGTCTCATATACAAAACATTCATAACTTATATCTAAGACATGCTAGAAAGAAAGAAGAATGGCTTTACATACTTATGCCAAAAACATGCTAAGAGAAAGCTTCACATACCGCTTACGGCTTACTCCTTATTCCGTTCGCCTCGTCGTCCTTGCCCCTATTTAACATAAAAGCAATACGAGTATCAACAACCCTTGACCTTTCACAATCTTAAGTTGCACACCAGTATTTATAGAACTCATTTCCTCGCTTGTCTTCTCAACTAGCTCTTTAGTTAGTTAAGGCATTACTGGAAATCGAGCAGCACCTCCCCTATAATGTGCCCTATCTAAATTTCCAATTACATCCCTAGTAACTACAGCCAACCAACAATAATAACCTGCAGTACATATACACATAAAATATGGCAACATTAGACAACATAGGCTCCAAACAACTTGCTTAACATCACAATACCAAAATAGGGTCTTTATTCTTTATTTCATAAAACCTTTAACCGTGCAAAGAGCAGGGTCGTGTGGCCCAACCCAGAAGCTCTCAAACCTATTTTAGCATACTTTTAAGCCCTGCATCACAACACCACATCAATTCAGCAGCACCCCACACGCACAATACCTTATTTCGACTACAATTTAGCTATAGCGACTCCAAATTAGGTTATTTCTAACATCAAGCATCTCTATGATATTTTCACATTTCCAGCCACCTACACGGCGTGTAATAAACTCCAAATTGAAAGGAAATACCTTACCTTACATTAAACTCATTAAACTCACCAAAACTATCAAAATGTGAATTCTGGACAACCTACTGTCTTATTATTTTGCTTAATTTCGAAGGGGTAATTAAGGGAAACAGGATTTTTGTCCTAAAGGAAAGTTATAGACATGTGTCTTAAGGTATCATAAAATTTTGAATCACCCCTATAGAAGTTTTGTACAAAACGATATGCCCAAAATACCAACAATAGTCCGTGTAGGATTTCCAAAATAAAATCTGGGCAGCACCTCCCCCATACTTCATCACCCTTTTTCGAGTAGAGAAAAGCAAAACTGGGTTTTAGAGGCTAAATTAAAGTTATATACCTATGAAATATATTTCCAAAACATCTTGAATCACTCGAAATGAAGCTTTACACAAGGAATTACATTAGTATTACTAACAGCAGTACCATTCAAAAACTGGTTTATTAACAAGAACAAAAACCTCCTCGTTGCCCCAAATTGAAATTTTTCATTAATAAACACTGCTATATCACCTTAAGATACCTGAAATAAGTAATTCACAGAACCAAATCAGACCTTAGCTCTTTGTCTTGGCCAACCCGTAGCTCCCTTCCTTGGCTTCTCTACTTTTTCTCTCAACTCTCTCTATTTTTTCTAAGTGTAAAATGAATATAAGATGACTTAGTCATCAAAGGGAACATATATATCCTTTCTTAGAAGTGACACATGTCAGCCCCTAAGGGTGATACATGTCAAACTCTTATTGGGCCACTTCATCTATGCAACCTATTAGAGGCTGGCACGTGGCCATGTGGGACCCACCTCAAGTAGGTGTGTCACCTACTTGGTCCAAGTAGTTGCATCACCTGCTTTCTTCCAAGTAGGTGCATCACCTACTTACTTCTAAGTAGGTGCTACGCCTCCTTTCACCTCTTTCGTGGGTTCGTAATCTCATCTCACTTTAAGAGCCTATGTAATCCTTGCTACATAAGCTCGACATGTACTCTATTAGCTTAGGTATGTAATACATCCAAGTCGGTAGCTTATATAAGTACATTGAGTCCTATGACTCATTACTTAGCCTTCAATTCTTTCCGGATTCTTTTAACCCTATTTCCAATCTTCACTCTTATGGGGCGTCATGTCCTCCCTTCCTTAGAATTATTTGATAGCATGGTAGATAATCTAGATCACATGGTATTTTCTACGAGACTTAATACAATGTCCCAAGGTATGAAAGTACGGGGTATAACAACAACACACTGATAAACATGACTCTACTAGATACGGTCTGTAAAGATTTCAAGGACCAAACCGCTCTAATACCACTTCTGTCATGACCCATGATGAGTTCCCGGATGAGTTCCCGGATTGGACACTCGCATATACCCCTGCTAACTATAAGTCACCCTGTCTCTTATTTGCTTCATAAAGAATCAACAGGCACGATAACATATAAGCCGACGAGGCTGCCATGACAAAAGGGAACGTCCTAAAATATAAGTATTATAGGCACCACTGTACATACACACATATACAACCCACAAATATGTCCACAGACCTCTATAAGTAAGAACAGTAATATAAGGTGGGACAGGGCCCCCGCCGTACCTGTGAATAAATTAATATATACATCGAGGTTTAGTACCAAAACTAGGCTCCGGCATAATGGAGTGCTTCTGAACTGCTGAGTAGAACTCCTATGCTGGCAGATCCCCAAAGTGTGTATCTATACCTACGGGCATGAACGCATCCCCCCGAGAAAAGGGGGTCAGTACGACATATGTACTGAGTATATAAGCATAGACATCATAAGGAAATTACAGTTGGCATAGAGATTCAGGGGAAAGTATGACATCTAATCATTTACTGTACCTGTAACTTATAACATAAAGTCATACATACTATCATCACATACTGTACCCGGTCTATTTGGGGACTTGGTATAACACCTACATCACTCTGTTATCATAAGAATCTATATACTATTAGTGCTATTTCATATAATAATGTCGAGAAATGTACGGCCTGATCCATATATCATATAAAAATGCCGAGGAACGTTCGGCCTGATCCAGATATCATATAATAATGCTAAGGAATGTTTGGCCTGATCCAGATATCATATAATAATGCCTAGGAATGTTTGGCCTAATCCATATATCATATAGTAATATCGAGGAACATTTGGCCCAATCCATATATTACATAATAATACCGAGGAATGTTTGGCCCAATCTATATATTATATAATTATATTATAACCGACCTGAGACTCAGTGAAAGATGTATTACAGTATACACGAGTGGAGTAGTGAGTAACCATTTGCACTTTAAATCATTATCAGAGACTCGACAATATAAGAAGATTAAGCTATCGTCTGAGGACCAGAGTAGTGTGTAGTCATCTCGAGTGTCCTCTAAATGCCATTAGGGCCTATATCACTTAGAATCTTGGGGACCCTAGATAGGCACTAAAGTAATACTGACAGTTCATAAAACTAGGGATACCTGTCGTCATATAGTCCTTAAGACTAGGAGCTTATGCATCCAGTACTTCTTAGCATATAGAGTTCAAGGAAAGTAGTTCAATTTACTATAAGAGCTTGACATTCAAAAGTGAATAAGATATAGGAATTACATTTAAGACTTAAGAGTGGAGTTACCCCAGAGCTCGTATCACATTTTACTTACATTTAGGACATGCCAAAGGAAGAAAAAGAATAAGCTTTACATACTCTCTACTTTCCCTCATGGAGTCATCATATGCATATATCGTACCCATGCCATTATGGCTCGGTGAATAATGATAGCATAATAGCATCATACTTATGTCAAAAGCATAACCAAGAGGAAAGAAGCATAGCTCTATTTACTCATGCCAAAGACATGCCAAGATAAAGGAGATAACTTCACATACCTCTTATGGATTACTCTTACCCACGTTCGCCTCGTTGTCTTTTGAACCTATTTGACATGAAATAAATACCAAGTTTAATAACCTTTCACTTTCCAATTTCCAACTCTACAACCAAGTATCTATTTTCCTCGACTAGTTTATTATTACTTCTGAAGTTACCAAAAAGATTGGGCAACATCTCCCCTATAAGTTGACCTATATAACTTCTAATCTTAGCATCCATATTACCAACAACAACCAGCATCCATATATAAAATCACATCACTTCAACATTGCTCAATATAACTCCAAACAACTAGCTCAAAACTACGATACCAAAATAGAGTTTTTAACCTTTATTTCGTAAAATCTTTAACAATATGAAATAGAGGGTCGTGTGGATGAAAACAGAAGAACCCACACCATTTTTCAAACACCTTGCATCCCTGCAACACGCAACCAAACCAGCTGCAACCGCAACACCACAATCGCAACTCACTACTCGACTTTGATTTCACTACAACGACTTCAACTTAGTTTGTTTCTAACATCAAGCATCCTTATGTAATTTTTCCACTTCCAACCTTATTTAATAAATTTAATATACCTCATAAAATCATCATAAACTCTAATTTGAAAGGTAAAACCTTATATTGCCCGAAACTCGCCAAACTCGTCAAAACTCGCCTCGAAAGTTCCTTTAGCGTGACTAAAACTTCGTGGCTGCTTGTTCTCCTTTTGATGCTTCCCCAAATAATATATTTAAATTCATATCACCTTGTTATACCCTATTTAATTAGTTCACGGAACAAAATCGGAGACTTACCTTTTTTTCCTCCAAATCCGTAGCCCTCTTTCTCTCTTAGCTTAGGGTTTCTCTTCTCTTTTTTTCTCTAGAGTTTTCTTGAATTTTGGAGATAAGAATGACCTTTTGTTGATACGGATGATCATAAACATATATATATATATATATATGCCACCTTAGGAGGTGACACATGTCAACCCCTAAGTGGTGATATGTGTCAAGCCCTCATTGGGCCAACACACCACCTCCTCCAACCATGAGCTGCCATATGGCATATGGGGTCCACCCTCTTGCTCCAGCTTCTGCCACATGTCACTCTCTCATGCTGCCATGTGTCACCTTCTTTTCCCCCTCATAGGTTCGTAATCTCGTCTTATTTTATGAACCTATGTAATCCTTACTACGTAAGCTTGGTATGTACTCAAGTAGATTAAGTATTTAAGATTTCCAATTTGGTGGCTTACATAAGTAAGTCAAGTCCTACGACTCATTACTTGGCCTCTAACTCCTTCCGGATTCTTATAACCATATTTCCAATCTTCCCTACTATGGGGTGTCACATTCTCCCTTAATTAGAGGTGTTTGATAGCGTTATAGATTATCCAGCTCACATGGTAACTTTTAAGAAGCTTAAAGAAGCTTTAAGAAACTTAAGAATCCTTCCAAAAACTTTAAAACCTTTCAAGAAACTTAAGAAGCTTAAGAGGCGTTTCAAGGTACAAAAGTATAGGGTATAACATATATATCTATATGTTATGACTAATTATTATCTACAAGAAATTCATTTATCTTCCTAGTTCAAGAGACTTCTAGAGAAAGAAAGAAGAGAAGAAAAATCTAGAACTAGAGGGAGAGTAGGTTCGGCCAATGAGAAAGAAAGGTAAGCCTCTAATTTCATTCCGTGAATTAATTATCTAGGATATACCACGATGTTATGAATATGTTATTAATATAAATTTATGGTTTGGGACAGCACCAAAACATTAGCAAGCAGCCACATAGTTTTAGTCGCGCTAAAGGAACTTCCGAGGTAAGTTTTGGCGAGTTTCGGGAAAGGTAAGGTTTTTTCTTTGAAATTGGAGTTTACGATGATGTTATAAGGTATATTACATGTCTTAAATAAGGTTTTAAGTGGAAAAATTGCATAATTATGCTTGACGTTAGAAATAAACTAAATTGAAGTCATCATAGCTAAATCGAAGTCGCCTAGGGTATTGTGATTGTGGGCCACGGTTGTAGCTGGTGTGGTTTTGTGTTGTAGGGATGTAAAAGGTTGTAAAAAGGGTGTGTGTTCTTCTGTTTTCATCCACACAACCCCCCGTTTAGTATGGTTAAAGGTTTTACGAAACAAAGGTTAAAAACTCTATTTTGGTATTGTAGTTTTGAGCTAGTTGTTTGGAGTTGTATTGGGTAATGTTGAAGTAATTTATTTATATATATGCTGCTGGTTGTTGTTGTTGTTATGGTTGTTGACATTTTGTCCGGGTGAAATCTCGGGGATGTTGAAGTTATAGGGGAGATGCTGCCCGATTTTCGGTAACTTTAGAACTAGTAATAAACTAGTCGAGGGTATTGGATAAGGAAATGATTCTTAGGGGTAATTGGTTGTACAGTTGGAAATCGGAAAGTGAAAGGTCATTAACCTCAGTATTATTCTCATGTTATTAGGTCAAGGAGGTACGAGGCGAGCTGGATTATAGTTAATCCACAAAAGGTATGTGAAGCTTACCCTTTATTTCTTTTGGTATGTATTAGCCTTAATTTATATATATATGAAACTTGGGAGTCATTCCATTCATAAAGCTCTGAGTATAAGTCAAGACCCTTGTTCACTTCTGGATGTTAGAACTCCTGCACTAAGTGGACTCATCTACTTTTAAGTTTTCTGTAGGATGAAGAGTAGTACATATAAGGTCTATCTTCTTCTTTCGTTGAAATCCCTTAAGGTAAGTGAAATGATGTCTGATATGAGTTTAGAGGTAATTCCATTTATAGGTTCCGGATATAATCCATGACTCATAGTCACTTATGAATACTAAGGGTCCTAAAGTAGTTAAATTACTACTCTCGATCCATCTATATATTGAATAGTAAGTGGAGATATAAGCTCCTATTCTGAAAGGCTCTGAGAGGATAAATTTCTCTGATTGCATAAGTTGTATCTCTGATTGTATAAGCTATGTGTCTGATTGCATAAGTTGTGTCTTTGATTGCATAAACTGTGTGGCATTATCTTGGTACACATGTATGGTTTCTAAGGCCCTAATTGATGTAATCCCTAATAACATCTAGAAGGTACCTCAGAGAATTACTTTTCTAGTCTTTAAGTGATGGTTCACTTTACTGTTTTATTGAGTCGCAGCAGATGATTTAGTTGCAAATGGTTTCTCACTACTCTACTCATACATACGGTAACCCTTTTTTTACCGAGTCCTATACGGGGCCGAGCCTAATATCATACGCAGCTTTACTACTTCTTTCATCGAGTCCCGAGCTAGATGCGATATGATACCATGATATGATAGGTGATGCCACGTACGAGGAGGGGATTCTATATATGATGATATGATGATGTGACGATATAACGATGCGACAATGATATGAGTATTCACCGCATCCCAAGCCGGATAGAATATAATAATTATGACATCAAGTCCCATAATGGGCCGGGTATGATATATGGTGATATAAGGAAGGAACACTGAGTCCCTCACTAGAGGGTCAGGACGGTATGTATATATACGACATGGGTACGCTATAGATGTACCCTACTCTATTCATTGAGTCCCTCACTAAAGGGTCAAATACCGTAGGTAGGCATGCATGTGCAAATATAGTGATACATTTGTGACACCGAACCCTATAATGGGCCGGATATGTTATAATATATATATATATATACGATGAGGTTATGCCGTGTATGATAGTATGATGTCGTATACGATGACACGATGAAGTGATATATATGATGAAAAGAGATAATGATATGATATTATGATAAAAATGATTTTACTGCATGAGATGCAGGCACGATAATGGGTTAATTATTATACTTGTCCCCTACATCCCTGTTCCAACTGTAATCTCATTATGGTGTTTTATGCTTACATACTCAGTACATATTTTGTACTGACCCCTCCTATCTTTGGGGGGCTGCATTTCATGCCTGCAGGTACAGACACGCGACTTGAGGATCCACCAGCTTAGGATTCGACCCAGCGAGTTTAAGTAGAGATCCATCGTATCGGAGTACAGCTTTTGGTACCGACCATTAATGTATATATTTTTGTGTTCAAGAGTACTGCGGGGGTCCTATCCCGCCTTATGTTTCTATTTCATTTTACTCTTCGAGGTTTGTAGACATGTATGTGGGTTGTATATGTATGTGTGAATAGTTGTGCCTATATATTACGATAGCCTCATCGGCTTATATATATTGTCTTGCCTGTGGCACACTATGACTCAAATAGGAGACATGTTTCCTTATAGTTAGCAAGGGTACACGCGAGTGTCCAGTTTGGGCACCCGTCACGGCCTACGGGGTTGGGTCATGACAGTCATGCTTTGTGGTGTTTTTCTTGGCTCCATCACTGTGTGGTATGTTGCTACTTCATGGACAATCACCGTGATCTTTGGTCCTCTTCATTCCCTGTGGTGGGGTCCGTAGTCCCTTACTTGAACATTCCAGGCAATCTTTTACCTACCTTCAATGATTACTTGTCACGAACCATGGTGGATGCCACACCCCGTAAAGGGTCTTGTGGTGTTCCACTTAACACAAATTCCTTAGTCCCATTCCTGCATCACTTCAGCATAATAGGCGGCTTCCATGATTTGTATAAGGTTGCATGGCCCGTGGTGGCTCTCATGGTCAGCAACCTTAGGGACATTTTCAGAAAAACTCAACAAGTCCAAAACTCATGCGCGACTTAAATTTATGGCAAAATAAACAAAACACATATAATATTTACAAAAATATGCTTGAAACTCACACTAACTCACTATTTTGAGCATCAAAAGTGTCGTAAATATGGAACACATCAACACCCTCAACTTAGATCCATTGTTTGTCCTTAAGCAATGACACAAAACAAAACAACATGATGCGCAAATACAAATGACCACCAGAAGACATATAGCAGCCAAAAACACAAAACATATGATCCTCTCTTTAAACCAAGTCAGCTATGCAATGCACCAACATTCAGACTAACTCACAAGGACTTATTTATGACATCAAACTACTCACAGTCAACCAAACCAATGCAAACAACAATGTACTTGCCAATATAGCAATAAAATTTCATAATCACAGTTCCCTCGCCACAAAAAAGCCTCTCACATGATATATAAAAAATAGAGACTAAAATGACATCACTCACACTCACAAATGATGTTTAATCAATGCACATGTATAGACCATAGGCTAGCGCTTTATTTTCTACTCTTTAACTTTTAAATAGCTCTTTTAGGATCACATTAGAACTTTCTTTGCTTGTAGGGTTCGGGTAGGATACATTTAGGATTAAAGTGACTACTATGCCCCTCCACGATGCTACTTTGACTTAGCTACTTCTTTTTCAACCCCAAACTAGTGTCATCCCCTTTTTCTTTCTTTATTTATGCACGAATGTGGTTTCCATTTTTTTCTTTCTTTTTTCAAGTATTTTTATCATTGCACTTTGAATTTTCTGATGCTTTACACTTGTTCTTTCATTTCCTTAGTGGCCACAACCCAATGCATTTCTTTTTTCTCTCATCCCATAATTCTTTCAAACCCTAACTTTTCCACTTTTTTCTATAGTAGCCACCCTCACCTTAGGCTTTTAGCCTGAGTTAAGGTGCACATTTTCCTAGGAGAGACCATGGCCTAGATAAAGATCTATAGTTAGACACTGAATATGAATTGTATTATTTTGAAGAAAAGGTCTTTTTAAGGCTCAAACGTAAGTGACATGTTCAACAATGGCCTAAGGTCTTTTCCTAATCAAGCTATTCAATCATCTCATTGAGACTAACCAAGCTACTATATACTTCTATAGACTCTTGTATTTACAATAAAAATAACCAAACATGCCAGTTTTACTAGATAACCCTTGAGAGAAAAGAAATATAGAAACAAAAACTCCCAATCGAACAGGATGCCCTACCCCCATCAAAAAGTTGTACATTGTCCTTAATGCACATCAAAATACTCAAAAGTAAATACAAGGGAGGCGATCATACCTACAATCCCTAAACATCAATCTATGGCTCAATCGTGGCACTAGTGGTGGATGATGTACTTAATGATGTGGGCTCACTCAGAGGGTCAATGCCCATAGTAGGAGTGAGTATGTTGGAAGGCACTTCACTAGAAGTGGTCTCTGATACTGGGGTTTTAATTGTCTCAGGAAGAGCGACTCCACTAACCGATGCTCCATTCATCGCAGCCTTAATCTACTGCCTCTCTTGCTCTCCTATCTCTCTAGCTGCCCTCCTTGAAGTTTGTGCTACTTTTTGGGCGCTCTTTTTCTCGGCGCTCTTAGCTTTTTTTGTGTCCTTGAGAGATCTGTCCCTATCTCAATATTTCTCTTCCTTTCCCTTTTTATCGGGCTCAGATGCCAAATGAATCCCCACACATCATCAAATTAAATGAGCTCTGAAGGTGCAGATAATAGTTGTATCAAGGAATATGTAGCAATGGTAGGAGCAGTAGTGGTCGACCCATCTTGGAAATTATCCAATTCTTGATGTAAGGTGGCCAATTATACCCTATGGACTCGGTATCCTTAGCACTCAACCTTGCATAGTGCTCTATATAGTGGGCCTCAAGGCCATCTACACTACCCTAGATGATAGAGATCTTCTACTTGAACTTAGATCGAAGCTGCGCCGCTTTTTATTATATAAAATCTTGACCTACCCTTTATAGTTGCTCAACAACCTGATCTACTAGAGTCCGTATTTGTTTTTGATCCTAAACAATCTCCCAAGGAAGGCATATGAGTAAGTCCCCCAAAGTCATATTTTGAACTTAAAACAAATCCTCTAAATTTTGACTAACCACAGCTTTAGAGCCACTCCACAACTCATAGACCCTCCAATGACTCGTAAGAACAAGTCCTGGAGTCACCCTTAGCAGTTGAACATAACCAACCTAAAAGGAAGGTATTACTATTCATGTTTACGGTCCGTAATACCTTAGACAACTGGTAGGAAGCACCCGTAGGAAGACTTTAGAGGCCTTATTCAGAGATCCATTAAGACCAAGTCTACAACTTGTCAGGATGAGTCGTAGAAGTTTTTATGCATAGTGAGAATGACTCATGAAAAAACTTTAGAGACTCTTAGAATTTACAAGTTTTTGGATCTATAGGAAGAGCCGTAAGAATGACTCATAGATAAGTTAATGGGTCATAGAAATGAGCCGTTCTTAAACTTCAGAGACTCAAATTTTCAGGCTTTTTCTCAGACCTGTAGGATGAGTCATTTAGACGACTCGTCATTCCTTCAATGGCCTATAGATAGGGTCTCATAAGGTCGATTTCCAGATTTAATAAAGGGCAATTATGTCTTTTTCCAAGTTCTGTTCAACAAACCTAGACACTTTTATGGCCAAGTTCAAAGTCTATAAATATTTAATTCTTCAAATTCCCCTCCTATTCAATTCATTCTCCCAAAATTTTCTAAGGCAAGAATAAATTCTCTCAAAGTTTCTTCATCAAGCTCAAGCTAGGGTTTCCAGATTTCTACAAGGTTTCTTCTTCAATTCTTGGTGAATTCAAGCAAGATATGTGGGGACTGATTCATGGGTTCCTTTCACCTATGAATTCCCAAGATTTTCTTAAAGTTTTCATTCAATTTATAATTGACTATGAACTCTAGTTTTGATGAATTGCATTTAGTTGATTAAATTCCATTTTTAGATGTTATGAATAATCATTACAAGAATGTTTTCATATGAATTGCATGATTTTAAGTTGAATTATGAATGCCCAAGCATAAAGCTATTTCCAATCTAAGATTATGAGTTAAAGATGATTTTATGAGTTTGTTGATTTTTAATGAAATTTTTATGAGTTAAAGTTGATATTATGATTTTAAAGATTAAATTATGATGATGATCAAAGTTAGGATCAAAGATGTTATTATGATGTGATAAGTACAATTCTCACACAATCATGTTTTAAGATGGTGATAAGTACAATTCTCAGTGAAGCTATGAATTCTTATGAATCATTAAGTTAATGAGCTATTCCTAATATATTTTAAAGAAAGATTGATAGGCACTCACTATCTTTCCCTATTATGTTATGATCATATTTTTATGAGTTTCTGTTGGGATATTGACTAAACATCGAGAGGGATTCTAGGTGGGATTCGGTCCAATAACGCAGCTAGTTACCCAAGGGAATCCTAGTAGGTTGCCTTCATGGCCTAGCTAGTGGATCCAACTATAGCACAGTTGAGTTGAGTTGATATGAGTAGCATGACAGAGCATACCTAGGCAAGTTAGCCTCTCCTTCTCGATGAGGGTTTTATCGTATTCCATATAATAGCTCGCATGGTCTTAGATATCGGTTAAAGGTCTTATTCCACACGAGTTGAAGTTAAGCTATGAGTTGTAAGATAAAGTTATATGATATGCATTGAACATGAGTTTCATATGTTTTCAAATGCTTTTAAGCTCTATTCATGTTTATTTTGATTGGTCATACATCTTATGGCATATTGTTAATATTTCTTTTTTTGTTCATGCATACCTCACATAATTAGTACATTCGAATGTACTAACGTATATTTTTCCTGCATTGTCTCATAATGTAGGGACTGATGAGACTCACGACCATTCTATTCATGGCTAGAGTTGATTAGAACTTTCAAGAGTTCATGAGTCCTCATCTTATCAAGGGCAATGGTTATGTTTCTTGTTTCTATTACTTGACTTACTTCTATTATTTGGTGAGTTAGGAGCTTGTCCTAAGCCCCCATCAAAGACTAGACTAAAGGCATGTTTAGACTGCTTATGATGTAGTCTGGTGATTTCCCTTAGTCACATTCCCTTATGATGATTACTTCTGCATATATTTATCTTTCTCTTTACCTTATGTATGTGATATATTCTAAGATGGCCTATGGTTGGGGTACCTCGCATCCTAATTATCAAGTCATGACAAATTTGGTATCAGAGCACAAGGTCTAGAAGAGTCCTAGGGAGTCTAACATTCTGTGTTAAGTGGAGTCTTATTCATTGGTGTAAAGGGCGTCATATCCATGAATAGGAGGCTACAAAACATCTTAAGAAAAGTATCACTTCTTTTATGATCAATGTCGTGTGGTAGAGTGGATAAGTATTTTCCCTCTAACACTTGCTCTTTGCAATTTTTAGAATATGCCTCCACAAAGATACCCCACTAGAAGGAATGTGCTTGGAGAGGAGAAACAAGCTACGAATGACCCTTTAAATGATTAAGTTTCTAATGTCGAGTTTCGAGTAGCCTTTCAAGTACTTGCTCATATTGTTATGACTCAAGTTAACTGTGAGGAGGTCTCCCTCTTAACCCAAATATGGGTATGGAAGAAAAAAGAGTTCATGATTTTATAAGGATGAATCCTTCAGAGTTTTGGGGTTTTAAAGTTGATAAAGATCCATAAGAGTTTGTTGATATCATCCATAAGATTTTTTAGATCATAGGGATTAGCCCGGTTGAGAGGGAGGAGTTGGCTACGTGCCAATTAAGGAGTGTTGCTCAAATTTAGTTTGATTAATGGAAAATTGAGAGGCCTAGAGAGGCGGATACCGTGACTTTGGATGAGTTCAAGGGAGTATATCTTGACCTATTTTTCCCATTGGAGTTGAGGGAGGCCAAGGTACAAGAGTTTATCAACCTTAAGCAAGGTGGTATGAGTAAGGGTGTATGCCCTCAAGTTTACTCAATTATCAAAATATGCTCCATACATGGTTACTGACTCAAGAGCTCGTATGAGCAAGTTCGTATTGAGTGCATTGGATATGGTCGTAATAGAGTGCAAAATGCCTATGTTGATTTGAGAAATGGATATAACTAGACTCATGACCTATGCAAAGCAAATAGAGGGTGAGAAGCTAAAGGTAAAGAATAAGGAGTGTAAAAGGCCAAGGATCGATGGTAGTAAATTCTCTCATATTAAATCCAAAAGTGGTGGATGCCCTCGTTTTCGCAAAAAATACTCTATCCAAAGGTATTCTAATACCACTACTCCAATATTTGACAAGGATAGGGTGCCCAACCCTAAGCCTCGAGGAGGTGCTCTTATTAGCCAAACTACTCCCACATGCAAGAAGTATGGTAGGAACCACAAGGGTAAATGTCTAGCCGATTTGAATGTATGCTATCGGTGTGGTAAGTCGGGTAATCATTCTAAAGAATACAGGTTCAAAAATGTTTGTCCTCAAGGGAAAGTTTATTTGGTACCCAAGTTCAACCAAAGGGTGGTCCATATAGCAACAAGTTTTATGATCTCTATTATAGGCAAGAGGTAGAGGAGACTCCCGATGTTGTTACTGGTATGTTACGAGTCTTTCACTATAATATTTATGCTTTGCTTTATCAGGGTGCAAACTTGTCATTTGTTTCCCCTTATGTGGCCATGAGATTTGATGTTAGTCCCGAGACATTATTAGAGCTTTCTCCATTTATACTCTCGTACGTGAGTTAGTTATGGCTAAAAAGGTCTATAGAAGTTGTCCAGTTACGGTCTTGCATAAAGTTACTCTATGTGAACTAGTTGAGCTTGAGATGACCGATTTTGATGTTATCTTTGGTATGGATTGGCTATATGCATGTTATGCTTCCATTAATTGTAGAATCCGAGTGATTAAGTTTTAATTTCCAAATGAGCCGATCCTAGAATGGAAGGGTGGTAATTCTGTGTTCAAAGGTCAATTCATTTCATGCTTTAAAGCTCAAAATATTATTTCCAAAGGTTGTATTTAACATTTTGTGAAGGTTAGGGATGAAAATTCTAAATCCCCTATTCTAGAGTCAGTCCCCATTATTAGTGAGTTCCCGGCTGTGTTTCCCGATGATTTACCTGGCGTCCCTCCCAAAAGGGAGATTGATTTTGGTATAGACCTTCTTCCAGACACTCAACATATTTCTATTCCTTCTTACCGAATGACCCCGATGGAGTTAAAGGAGTTGAAGGATCAATTGAAGACTTGTTAAACAAGGGTTTCATTAAACCAAGTATATCCCCATGAGGTGCTCCCATTTTGTTTGTTAGGAAGAAAGATGGTTCACTACATATGTGCATTGATTACCATCAATTGAATAAAGTGACCATCAAGAATAAATATCCAATCTCGAGGATAGATGATTTGTTTGATCAATTATAAGGAGTAAGTTACTTCTCCAAATAGACCTTGATTTCAGTTATCGCCAATTGAGGGTGAAGGAGTGTGACATTCACAAAACTGCATTTTGGATGAGGTATGGCCATTATGAGTTTCTAATTATATCATTTGTTTTGACTAATGCCCCTATGACTTCCATGAACTTAATGAATAGGATGTTCAAGCAATATTTTGACACATTTTTTATCATATTTATTGATGATATATTGGTTTACTCTTGAAATAAGGAGGAGTATGCTAATCACTTGAGGATTTTGTTGCAAACTCTAAGACACAAATAAGTATTTGCAAAGTCCAAAACATGTGAGTTTTGGTTGAGGGAGATGGCTTTTCTTGGTCATATTGTGTCTGGTGAATGGATTATGGTTGATCCTAAGAAAACCAATACGGTTAAGAATTAGCCTAGACTATTATCTCCTTTAGATATTAGGAGTTTCTTGGGCTTATCCATATACTATAGGAAATTTATGGAAGGATTTTCATCGATCTCGTCACTTTTGACCAAGTTGACTCAAAAGAAGGTGAAGTTTCAATGGTCGGAAGCTTATGAAAGGAGTTTTCAAGAGTGGAAAGATCATCTCACTACCACTACTATCTTGACCTCATCTAAAGGGTCTAATGGTTTCGTGGTATATTTTGATGCTTCAAGGGATGGTCTTGGTTGCATATTGATGCAACATGGTAAGGTAATAGCCTATGCTTCTAGGCAACTTAAGGTGCTTGAAAGAAGTTATCCAACCCATGATCTTGAATTACTGGTAGTTGTGTTTTCCTTGATAATTTGGAGACACTATCTTTATGGTGTCCATGTAGATGTGTTCACCGACCATAAGAGCTTACAATATATGTTTAAGAAAAAAGATTTGAACCTTTGGCAAAAGAGATGGCTTGAATTGTTAAAGGACTATAACATGAATATGTTGTATCATCCGGGCAAAGCTAATATGGTTGCTGATGCACTAAGTAGACTGTCCATGAGTAGGGTGGCACATGTTGAGAAAGGTAAGAAAGAATTGATCAAACATTTTTATAGATTAGCACATTTAGGTGTGCGTTTGGTTGATTTTAATGATGGAGGTGTTCTTGTCCATAATGGTTCGAAATCGTCTCTTTTAGTGAGTCCAAACAAGACCATGACCCCATTTTGGTTGAGCTAAAGAAGTCCATTTCCAATAAGGCCATTTAGGCATTCTCCCAAGAGAGAGATGGTGTTCTACATTACCAAGGCCAGTTGTGTGTACCTAATGCTGACGGGTTGAGAGATTTGATAGTGAATAAGGCCCATAGTTCCTAATATTTAATTCATCCGAGTTCCACCAAGATGAATCATGATTTTAGGGAAGTGTATTGGTGGAATGGCATAAAGAAGGACATAGCATAGTTTGTAGCTGTGTGTCCAAATTTTCAACTAGTTAAAGTTGAACATCAAAGACCGGGAGGTCTAGCCTAAGCTATTGAAATTCGTACTTAGAAGTGGGAAGATGTGAATATGGATTTGTAATGGGTTTGTCTCGTACTAAGAAGTAATATGATTCCATTTGGATTATTGTAGACTGTATGACTAAGTCGGCATATTTTATACCGGTTAAACATCCAATAGTGCTAAGGATTATCCTAAGTTGCATGTTCATGAGTTAGTAAGGCTTCATAGTGTTCCCTTGTCCATTATATCGGATCGAGGTAAGCAATTCACTTTACACATTTGGAAGTCATTTCAAAAAGGTCTCGGTACAAAAGTTGAGTTAAGTACGGCTTTCCATCCTCAAACCGATGGTCAAGATGAAAGAACGATCCAAACTTTAGAGGATATGCTAAGAGCATGTGTTACTGATTTTAAAAGAATTTGGGGTGAACACTTGCCATTAATTGAGTTTGCTTATTGTAATATCCCAGTTGTGAGAAAGATAGAGTACGACTTAATAAGATGAATAATTAGCCTTGGTGAATCCATTGGTAGGTTAAGGGAGATTTTCATTAAGGGCAAAGTAGTATTTTCCCTATTTTTATAGGGGGGGTGAATCTAGACAGTTTCTGGGTTAGGTTCCTAATCTATTTAACCCCCAAAATCTCTTAATTTTTCCACAATCATTCACTAATCACCCATCCTAAAAATCTACTCTCTACAAAAGGTTCTCTAGACCTTCATTAAAGACCTAAAAAGAATCTTCTTAAATTCTCCATTGATCTTCAAGTTCTTCTTCCAGTTTTCTTCATAATTTGTATTCAAGGTATGTGGGATTTATCCATGGGTACCTTGCATCCATGGAGCCTAAATAATTTCTTAAATATTCCATGAGGTACAATTAAAACTTTGAATCTTCTTAATTTTAACTTCAATTGCATGAGCTATGATGGATCTTGTGAATTCAAATCTATTTTGGCATAAATCATTGGTAATTGCTTAGGATTGGTAGATCCTTCATATATATTCATTATATTGTTAATTAGGGCTTAGGATCTTATTATAGGACATGCAAATCATGAAAAATCTAGGAATTTACTGGGAAAATGTTGGGGCGGCGCGCCACTATCGCACTAGGAATGGGTCTCTGTAGTTTGACTCCTGGAGCAACGCGCCACTATAGAGCCTGCAGAGTGCCCAGTATTATACACCTTGGCGCGATGTACCACTATAGT
Organism: Solanum dulcamara; assembly: GCF_947179165.1. Lineage (NCBI taxonomy): Eukaryota > Viridiplantae > Streptophyta > Magnoliopsida > Solanales > Solanaceae > Solanum > Solanum dulcamara. Next base: position 44,539,852 of record NC_077239.1, on the reverse strand, counting down.
GCCATCGCTAAGTTTTTTGTAAAACGCATTCACCAAATACGATGTATAGGATAAAATTCTTTTATTTTGTTTTGTGGATCCGTACTTCTCATCAACTCTCTTTAAAGTGCATTAATTACATTTCATTTATGATTTAACCTCTCAACTACGCATGAATTACTCCTCCATTATATGAACTTACTTTCAAGAATGACTACTCATGTATGATTTTCAAGTATGTTTCAAATTATGCTTTCTTCATACAAATTATGGAAAGGTGACTTAGGGCCCTATGTGGTGACTTAAGGCCTAATTATATGAATTATGTATTCATGATTTGTAATGTGGAAGGACAATACTCACATTGCACTACATTATGAAATGAGCTACTCTATAAATTTCAAACCTATGATCATGTCTACGATATATTAACTATGATTACTTTGCTACATATGTATTTCATAGTATTTGACTTACCACTGAGTGGAAAGGAAGTTGGGGCCCTACCAAAAGCCTTAGGAGTAGCCTCATGTCCCATAAACTACGTGTCATCATAGGTTGCCTTATGGCTTAGCTAGTGGATCCACATATAAAGTATGTATATGAGCCGCTTGGCAGGGTAGAAACTACCTTGGCTAGTAGATTCCCCTTTACTTCTTTGTATGGGGAGACAACGTGATTCCCCTTTACTTCTTTGTATGGGGAGACAACGTGATTCCATGTTATAGCTCATATAGTCTTAATGCCGGTTATGTCTCCTATCCCACATATGTTTATGACTATTATGCTACTTTATGATCTTCAACTATGTCCTTTAAATGCTTTGATCATCACGGTATTACCATAACTTTACTTAACCTTTTCATCATGTATAATCTTGATCACTGCATCTTATGATTTATGTTGCATATCATGACCGCAAACTTAGTATATTCCAATGTACTAATGCATTATTTTTACCTATATTGTCTTATAATATAGGGATTGAGGTTGAGTATCATATTCATCCATGTGGTTAGTTAAGCTTTCCTATTCGGTGAAGTTGTGGTGAGTCCTCATTTATCGGGGACTAGTTATCAAGGTGGTTATTATTTCTAAAGACTTTTGTAAGTTTTATTTTGAGGGTGAGCTTGGAACATGTCTTAGCCCTCGCCCATATTCATGAGTAGAGGCATCTAGTTGGACAAATGGTTTGAGTCTATGTTGTCATGTGACATTCTTTATTTTCTATTCATGGTTTAGACTCTCTATGTTGTTTCCACTTTTAGTTTACCTTATGTATGCTTATGATATGAACAAGAGGCTTGGTTGGATCTGTTCGGGGTTGCGGTTGCCGTGTTACGACTAGACCCTAGGTCGGGTCGTGACAAACTTGATATCAAAGCATGATATTCAAGTGTCCTAGAGAGTCTAACATGCCACGTCAAGTAGAGTCTTATTCATGGTTGTAAAGTACGCCATATCTATGAATAGGAGGCTATGTGATATTTTAGGAATTCTCACTTCTCTTATGATCTTTGTCGTGCTATAGAGTTTACCGTAAGATGTCTTTTCCCTAATGGTTGTTCTTTGCAATATTTAGAAGAATGGCTTCAAGAAGACTACGGTTTCCAAGGGGATATAATTCTAATGAAGCCCAAACTCCCCCCTCTCCTCAATACAATGGTCATCTACCTTACCAAGTGACTAATACGGAGTTCCGAACTGCCATTACTATGCTAGCCTAAGTGGTGACCAAGCAAGGGATTGTAGCTCCTCCTAATGTTCCTACTTCGGCCTCAAGAGTAAGGGACTTTGCATGGATGAATCCTCCGGAGTTTCATGGATCAAAAGTAAATAAGGATCCTCAAGAGTTCATTGATGAGGTCTACAAAATAGTGAGTATTATGAGGGTGACTTTAGAAGAAAAGGCGGAGTTGGCAGATTACCAACTTAAGGGTGTTGCTTAAGTTTGGTACACTCAATGGAAATTGGAGAGAGTGGATGAAGGTCTTATTGAATGGGAAACTTTCAAACTTGCTTTTCTTGATCACTTTTTCCCTCTTGATTTAAGGGAGGCTAAAGTTTTGGAGTTCATAAATCTTCGACAAGGTAATATGGGGATGAGGTACTATACCCTCAACTTTACTAATCTATCCAAGTATTCTCCTTCATTGGTTGCCAATTTACGTGCCTGAATGATTCAATTTATTTAGGGGTGTCCGACTTGGTTTCTAAGAAATGTCTTACCACTATGCTTATTAATGAGATGGACATATCTCAGCTTATGACTTTTTCCTAATAAATTGAAGGAGAAAAGCTCAAGAAGATGAGGATGAGGGATTCTAAGGGGGCCTGGTATGAAGGTAGGTTCTGCAATGCTAAGACTAGTGGTAGTAGTGGACGCTCTCAATAAGGCCAAAGCTTGGGGAAGCAGCTTGCTAAAGATGGGGTGTCATACCCTAAAGCTCAAGGAGGAGGAGGTGTGAATGCGAGTATCCCATCGTTTCCTAGCTAAGGATGGGGTTTCATACCCTAAAGCTAAAGAAGGAGAAGGTATGAATGCGAGTATCCCATCCTTTCCTAAGTGTGCAAAGTGTAGAAAGAATCATGGAGGGAAATGTTTGATGGGAATGGGTGCTTGTTATGGATGTGGCAAGATGGTCCATAAGCAATCTAAGTACCTTTATGTTGATAACAAACGCGGAGAAGGTTGTCCTCTAAGAACCAAGTGCAACAAGTCACCTAAGCTTAACCAAAGAGTGGCCAACACAACAACCGATTATATGCTCTTCATTCTAGGCAAGATGTTGATGAGACTCCCGATGTGGTCACGGATATGTTATGGGTCTTTAACTTTAATGTTTATGCATTGCTTGATCCAGGTGTCAACTTGTCTTTTGTTACTCCTTACCTTGTTATGCGATTTGATGTGTGCCCCAAAGTGTTATTAGAACTTTTTTCGATTTATACTCCCCATTGGTGATTCGGTATTAGCCAAGAGAGATTATAGAAATTGTCCTATATGATTCTTGCATAGAGTTATTCTATGTGATCTTGTTGAACTTGACATGACTAATTTTGACATCATTCTTGGTATGGATTGGTTACATGCTGCTTATGCATCTATATGTTGTAGGACTCATGTGGTTAAGTTTCACTTTCCTAATGAGCCTATTCTTGAATAGAAGGGTAATGATTCAGTGGTTAAAGGTCGATTCATCTCATGTATTAAGGCCTAAAAACTGATTTCCAAGGAGAGAATTTATCATATTGTACGAGTTAGGGACGTCAAATCTAAAAATCTTATTCTTGAGTCGGTCCCTATATTTAATGAGTTTTTTTATGTGTTTCCCGATGATTTTACCGGTATTCCTCCCAAAAGGGAAATTGACTTTGGCATAGATCTCCTTCCCAATACCCAACCTATTTCTATTCCTTCTTACCGTATGGCTCTGGCAGAACTTAAGGAGTTTAAAGAACAATTGAAGGATTTATTGGACAAGGGTTTTATAAGACTGAGTATTTTACTATGTGGTGCTCTCATGTTATTTGTTAGGAAGAAATATGGGTCACTCCAAATATGTATAGACTATCGGCAATTGAATAAGGTCACCATAAAGAACAAGTATCCAATTCCGAGGATGGATGACTTGTTTGATCAATTACAAGGAGCACTCTACTTTTCTAAGATTGACCTCCATTCCGGTTATCATCAATTGAGGGTAAGGGAGTGTGATATTCCCAAAATGGCTTTTCGGACAAGGTATGGTCATTTTGAATTTGTAGTAATATTGTTTCATTTGACTAATGCTCCCGCTGTATTCATGGATTTGATGAATTGTATTTTTAAGCCATACTTGTACATGTTCATAGTGGTCTTCATTGAGGACATCTTGATTTATTCTCAAAATGAGGAAGAACATATGGGTTACTTGAGGATTGTGTTGCAAAGATTGAGAGAGAAGCAATTATTTGCTAAATTTAGTAAGTGCGAGTTTTGGCTAAGGAAAGTTTCATTTCTTGGCCATGTGGTGTTTGGTGATAGGATTAAAGTAGATCCAAAGAAAATGGAGGCGATTAAGAATTGGCCTAGACCATTATCTCCTTCATACACTAGAAGCTTTTTGGGCTTAGTCGGATACTATAGAAGGTTTTTTAAAGTGTTTTCATCTATTGCTTCTCCTTTAACTAATTTGACACAAAAGAAGGCTAAATTTTAATGGTTAGATGAATGTGAGAAAAGTTTCTAAATATTGAAAGATCGTCTCACGTCGTCTTCTATTTTGATATTGCCCGAAGGTTCGGATGGGTTTATTGTTTATTGTGATTCTTCACGTGTGGGTTTGGGTTATGTCTTGATGAAACATGGCAAAGTTATAGCCTATGCTTGTAGGAAACTTAAAGTGCATGAAAGAAATTATCTAACCCATGATCTTGAACTCACGGCCCTTTATGATGTGCATGCTGATGTGTTTACCGACCCTAGAAGAATGCAATATGTGTTTAGACAAAAGGACTTTAACCTTAGGAAAAGGAGGTGGCTTAAACTTCTAAAAGACTATGACATGAGTGTATCATATTATCCGAGTAAGGCAAACATTATAGCCGATGCTCTTAGTCGGTTGTCTATGGATAGTGTTGCACATGCTGAGAAAGGTAAGAGAGATTTGGTTAAAGAGGTCCATAGATTGACATGTTTAGGTGTGTGTTTGGCTGATTCCAATGATGGAGGCATTCATATACATAATGGTTCTAAATAGTCTCTTGTGGCCGACGTCAATGCCAAACAAGACAATGATCCAGTTTTAGTTGAATTGAAGAAGTCAATTACTGAAAAAGCCATTGAGGCTTTCTCCCTAGGAGGAGATGGGATATTATGTTACCAAGGTCGTTTGTGTGTTCCAAATGATGATGGATTAAGAGAGATGATATTGTATGAGGCCTATAGTTCTCAGTATTCAATACATCCGGGATCCACCAAGATGTATCATGATTTGAAGGAAGAGTATTAGTGGAATAGTATGAATAAGGACATAGCGGAGTTCGTGTATAAGTGTCCTAATTGTCAACAAGTGAAAGTTGAACATCAAAACCGGGAGGTCTAGCTCAAGACATTGAAATCCCTACTTAGAAGTGGGAAGATGTGAATATAGACTTTGTCATGGGTTTGCCTCATACTAGAAGACAACATGATTCTATTTGGGTTGTAGTGGACCGAATGACTAAATCGACACATTTTCTACCGTTAAAGACTTATTATGGTGCCGAAGACTATGCTAAGTTATACATTTGTGAATTTGTGAAACTTTATGGTGTTCCTTTGTGGATTATATCGGATAGAGGTACTCAATTCAATTCATATTTTTGGAAGTCATTTCAAAAAGGTCTTGGTACTAGAGTCAAACTAAGTACCGCTTTCCATCCTCAAACTAATGGACAAGCCGAAAGAACGATTCAAACTTTGGAGGATATGTTAAGGGCCTGTGTGATTGATCTTAAAGGAAGTTGGGGTGACCATTTTCCATTGATTGAGTTTGCCTATAATAATAGTTACACTCTAGCATCCAAATGGATCCTTTTGAAGCCTTGTATGGGAGAAGATGTAGGTCTCCAATGGGTGGTTTGAAATGGGTGAGATGGCATTGATTGGTCCATATTTGGTAGTTGATGTAATGGATAAAGTAAGGCTCATAAGATAAAGATTGAAGCCAGCTCAAAATCATCAAAAGTCTTATTCAGAGGAGAGAGCTTGAATTTGATGTGGATGACATAATGTATTTGAAGGTTTCACCTAAGAAAGGGGTAATGCAGTTTGATAAGAAAGGAAAATTGAGTCCTAGATATGTAGGACCCTATAGAATATTGAAGTGTATTAGTAAAGTGGCATATGAGTTAGACTTGCCACATGAATTGGATTTGGTTCATCCGGTATTTCATGTGTCAATGTTGAGGAAGTTTGTGGGTGATCCAGATTTTATTATGCCAATGAAGAATGTGAGTATTGAAGAGAATTTGACTTATGAGGAGATCCCTATTAAGATTTTGGACCGTCAAGTGAAAAGATTAAGGAACAAAGAGGTTGCATCCGTTAAAGTCTTATGGAGAAATCAAGAAGTAGAAAGCGCTACATGGGAAGTGGAAGCAGATATGAGAAAATAATATCCTTACCTCTTTTCTTCCGATCCATTCTAAGGTACTTAGATATTTCTACTAAAATCTTCTAAAAACTCCTACATTTCGACTCCTCTGTGTCATTATATATGCATGCATACCATGAAAAATTATTATCATTTTGTTTATGAATAGTTACAATTTGCATTGTTGCAGTCATGTTGGATTGCTGCATACTCACTCTATTCTACTCGAGCTAGCTCCTATCTCATTCGGGGATGAACATTTCCAAGAGGGAGATATTGTAATATCCCGAGTATGAGAATTATAGAGTACGACATAATAAGATGAATAATTAGCCTTGGTTAATCCATTGATAGGTTAAAGGAGATTTTCATTAAGGGCAAAGTAGTCTTTTCCCTATTTTTATAGGGGGAATAAATCTAGACAGTTTTGGGGCTAGGTTCCTAATCTATTTAATCCCCAAATCTCTTAATTTTTTCTCATTCATTCACTAATTATGCATCCTAAAAATCTTCTCTCTACAAAAGGTTTTTTAGACCTCCATTGAAGACCTAGCAAGAATCTTCTTAAATTCTCCATTGATCTTCAAGTTCTTCTTTACGTTTTCTTCATAATTTGTATCTAAGGTATGTGGGATTCATCCATGGGTACCTTTCACCCATGGAGACCAAAGAAATTCTTAAATCTTCCATGAGTTTCAATTAAAACTTTGAATCTTCTTAATTTTAACTTCAATTGCATGAGCTATGATGGATCTTGTGAATTCAAATCTATTTTGGTATAAATTGATTGGTAATTGCTTGGTATTGGTATATCCTTCATATATATTCATTATATTGTTAATTAAGTCTAAGGATCTCATTATATGGGATGAAGACTATTGAAAAATGATGAAAAATCTAGGAATTTGCTAGGAAAACGCTGGGGCGGCGAGCCACTATGGCGCCAGGAATGGGTCTCTTAGTTTGACTCCTGGAGAGATGTTCCACTATAGCACCTGCAGAGCACCCAATGTTTTACGTCTTGGCGCAACGCGCCACTATAGCGCTATCGCCCAGTTTTACGTAAAATGCATTCACCAAATGCGATGTATGTGATAAAATTCTTTTGTTTTGTTTTTTGGATCCTTACTTCTCATCAACTACTCGCTCAAGTGAAGGAATTACATTTCATTTATGATTTAACCTCTCAACTAAGCATGAATTAATCCTCCATTACATGAACTTACTTTCAAGCATGACTATTTAAGTATGATTTTCAAGTATGTTTCAAATTATGCTTTCTTCATACAAATTATGGAAAACGTGACTAAGGGCCCTATGTGGTAACTAAAGGCCTAATGATATGAATTATGTATTCATGATTTGTAATGTGGAAGGACAATACTCACATTTCACAATGTTATGAAATGAGCTACTCTATGAATTTCAAACTTATGATCATGTTTATATGTTAACTATGATTACTTTGCTACGTATGTATTCAATGAGATTCGACTTAGCACCGAGTGGATAGGAGATAGGGGCCCTACCAAAAGCCATAGTAGCATCCTCATGTCCCATAAACTACGTGCCATCGTAGGTTGCCTTATTGCTTAGCTAGTGGATCCATATATGTACATGACCCACCTTATGGGGTAGAGCCTACCTTGACAAGTAGATTCACTTTTATTCGTTAAATGGGGAGAGAACGAGATTCCATGTTGAAGCTCGCATTGTCTTAATGTTAGTTATGGCTCCTATTCCACACATGTTTATGACTATTATGCTACTTTATGATCTTTATATATGTCCTTTAAATTTTTTGATCATCACGGTATTCCCATGACTTTACTTAACCTTTTTTATCATGTATAATCTTGATCATTGCATCTTATGATTTATGTTGCATGTCATGCCCGCATACTTAGTACATTCCAACATACTAATGCATACTTTTTGCCTACATTGTCTCATAATGTGGGGTTTGAGGTTAAGGATCATATTCATCCACGTAGCTAGTTAGGGTTTCCTATCTGCTGAAGTTATGGTACGTCCTCATTTATGAGGGACTAGTTATTGAGTTGGTTGTTGTTGCTAAAGAATTTTGTTAATTTTCATTTTGAGGGTGAGCTAGGGGCATGTCTTAGCCCCCGCCCATGTTCATGAGTAGAGGCATCTAGTAGGACAAATGTTTCGAGCCTATGTTGGCATGTGACATTCTTTATTTTCTATTCATGGTTTAGACTCTCTATGATGTTTCCACTTTTACTTTATCTTATGTATGCTTATGATATGAATAATGTAATATCCCTCAAAATGCTCACTAGTGCCTTAAGAATGCATTGGGATTAGGCCGCTCATGTAATGCATTATCCTTAACCTTTTTTGAAAATCTGAGTTCGGAATATCGGTCAAGGGGTCAAAACCTGCAGTAAAATAGTCTAAGTGGAGTTTTAGGACCCGTATATCAAAAGATAGATTATTCAAAGAAATTGCGCGAAACAGAAAGGTCATCGCCAAGTCCACGCCACGGACCTGGCTAAACGTTTTTGGCCGAATTTGATTTTTTTAGTAAGAGCATTTTAGACCTTTCCCTAATTGTTAGCTAATGAACCTAGATGTTTTTAGAAACTAATTCAACTCTATAAATTGACCTAAACTTCCAATTCTATTCATTCTTCTACAATTCACCTAATCAAATATTTCTCTCTTTACAAAAGACTCTCAAGGACTCCATTGAAGACTTCAAGCAAATTCACTCAAGCTCTCCATCAAAATTCTCAAGTTTTTCAAAATTATTTGATTTCCTCACTTAAAGTATATGGGTATTGATTCATGGATTCTTTCATCCTTGAAGCCAAATCAATTTCTCAAAGTTTTCACTCAAATTAAAGTATGGTATTTTATGGGTTTTATGATCTCTAGTCTAATTGCATGAATTATGATTCAAATTATGATTATGAGTCTATTTTGATATAAATTGATGGTTATTGCATTGAATTGAAGAGTTTTTCCATGAATTCTCCTATTTTGATATTTAGGGCTCATGATGTAAATTATGAATATTTTCAATTATACTTCCAAAGGATATTATCTATATGAATTAAGTATGGGCTGATATAAAGTTTATGATCATGCATGTTTTCAAGTCAATTTCATAATTTTTAAGCCAATTGATCATGCATTCGTGTCTTACCCTAATTTCAAGTATAAATTATGATCATGAATTTCCAAGTATGAATTATGATTATTATTTCAATTATGATCATGGACTATAAGTATATTTCAAATGATGATTTTCATGCAAGTTATGAATTATGGTAACTTAGGGCCCTATGTGGTGACCTAAGGCCTTACTATATGAATTATGAAAGTATGATTATAATGATGATAGGACAATTCTTATATTACAAGTATATTATGAAAATGAGCTACTATACAATTTCAAACCTATGATCATGACTATGATATATGACACTATGATTCTATGCTATGCATGTATTTCGTGGGATTTGACTTACCACTAAGTGGACTTGAGGTGGGGGCCCTACCAAAAGCCTTACTAGTAGCCTCATATCCCATAAACTATGTGCCACCATAGGTTGCCTTCATGGCCTAGCTATTGGATACACATATAGCATATGTATGACCCACCTAGTAGGGTATAGTCTACCTTGGAAAGTAGATTCCCCTTTTTTTCATTGTATGGGTATACAACGGGATTCCATGTTATAGATCGCATGGTCTTATAGTCGGTTATGGTTCCTATCCCACATATGTATGATCTCTTATGTATTCCATGATTTTAAAACTATGCTTTTTACATGCTTTTGTCATTATGATTTTCTCATGACTTTACTTATCTCATCTTATCATGTGTTTTACTTGACCATTGCATCTCATGATTTATGTTGCATGTCATGCCTTCAAACTTAGTACGTTCCAGCATACTAATGCATACTCTTTGCCTACATTATCTCATAATGTATGAGTTGAGGTTGAAGATCATATTCATCTACGTGGTTAGTTAAGCTTTCCTATCGGGAGAGTGTGGTGAGTCCTCATTTATCAGGGAATAATAATTTAGTTGGTTATTTTTTTCAAGGACTTTTATTATGTTTTATATTGAGGGTGAGCTAGGGACATGTTTTAGCCCCCGTCCATATTCATGAGTAGAGGCATCTAGTTGGACAAATATTTCGAGTCTATGTTGTCATGTCACATTCTTAAATTTTTATTCATGGTTTACACTCTCTTATGATGTTTCAACTTTTACTTTACCTTATGTATGCATATGATATGTACAAAAGGCTTGGTTGAAGCCCTTTGGAGTTTTGATCATCGTGTTACAACTAGGCCCTAGGTCAGATCGTGAAAAATAAGAGGCTTGGTTGGATTCTTTTGGAGTTTCGATTATCGTGTTATGACTAGGCCCTAGGTTGGGTCATGACACTTATAATAATAGTATCAATATAGCATTCAAATGGCTTCTTTCAAAGCATTATATAGGAGAAGATGTAGATCCTCGATAGGGTAGTTTGAAGTAGGTGAGGTGGCCTTGATTGGTCCATATTTGGTGATAGATGCTATGTAGAAGGTAATCCTCATAAGGGAGAGGTTGAAAACGGCTCAAAGTCACCAAAAGTCCTATTCCAATGTTAGGAAAAGAGAGCTTGAATTTGAGGTGGATGATTAGATCTACTTGACGGTTTCACCTATAAAGGGTGTAATGCATTTTGGCAAGAAAGAAAAATTGAGCCCTAGATACGTTGGACCTTACAAGATATTGAGATATGTTTGCAAGGTGGATTATGATTAGATTTTCCACTTGATCTAGCTATGGTTTACCCGGTGTTTCATGTGTCTATGTTGAGGAATTTCGTCGGTGATCCAAACTCCATTGTGCCATTAAAAGAACTAAGTGTTGAGGATTTGACTTATGAAGAGATTCACGCAGAAATCTTAGACCGGAAAGTTAAGAAGTTAAAGAACAAAGAAGTTGTGTCCGTCAAAGTGCTATGGAGGAATCAACAAGTAGAAAGTGCTACTTCGGAGGTAGAGGCGAATATGATAAAACTACCCGTACCTCTTTCCCTCCACTCAAGTCTAAAGTATTAAGTTTTTCATATTCAAGCTAATTGAACTCCTACATATTCAGTTCCTCCAATGTCATTCATATGCATGCATGTTCATGAAAAGTTAATTTTTGACATGATTTTAAGTTAAGTTGAAGTTTTAATGTTCCATGCATTTTAAGGTGTCATCATGCTTATATTGGGTTGCTAGTCCTCTTTCCGTGTCCTACCTATAATAAATTAATCTCATTCGAGGACGAATGTTCCCAAGGGGGAGATATTATAAGACCGTGGAAGTTAGAGAGTTGGAACCCAAAAGAGATCCTCCAAATTTTGACAAACCCCAGCATTACGAGCCACTCCACGACTCGTAGACCATCCTATGACTCGTAAGAACAAGTCGTGGAGTGTTCCTTAGCAGTTGAACATGACCAACCTAAAAGGAAGGTATTATGACTCATGTCTATACGTAATACCTTAGACGACCCGTAGGAAGACTTTAGAGGCCTTGTTCAAAGATCCCTCAAGGACAAGTCTACAACTAGTCAAGACGAGTCATAGAAGTTGTTATGGGTAGTGAGAATGACTCATGAGAAAACTTCAGAGACCTTTTGAATTTGCAGGTTTTTTGGACTTGCAGGACGAGCCCTAAGAACTACTCGTAGACAAGTTAATGGGTCATAGAAATGACCCATTCTCAAACTTCAGAGACTCGAATTTTGAGGCTTTTCCTCGGACCTGCAGAACGATTTATTTAGATGACTTGTCATTCCTTCAATGACCCATAGATAGGGTCTCATAAGGTCGATTTCCAAATTTAATAAAGGGCAATTGTGTATTTTCTCAAGTTTGGTTCAATGAACCTAGACACTTTTATGTCCAAATTCAAAGTCTATAAATATTCAATTCTTCAAATTTCCCTCCTATTCAATTCATTCTCCCAAAATTTTCTGAGGCAAGAACAAAGTCTCTCAAGATTTCTTCTTCAAGCTCAAGCTAGGATTTCCAAATTTCTACAAGGTTTCTTCTTCCATTCTTATTGAATTTAAGCAAGGTAAGTGGAGATTGATTCACGGGTTCCTTTCACCCAAGAAGTCCTAAGGTTTTCTCAAAGTTTTCATTCAATTTATAATTGATTATGAACCCTAGTTTTGATGAATTGCATTGGGCTGATTAAATTTTGTTTTTAGATGTTATTATTGATTATTATAAGCATGCTTTCATATGAATCGCATGATTTTAAGTTGAATTATGAATGCCTATGCATAAAGCTATTTCCAAGCTAAGATTATGAGTTGAAGATGACTTCATGAGTTAATCATGAGTTCACTTATTTTCAATGAAAGTTTCTGTAAGTTAAAGCTGAGATTATGATTTTAAAGATGAAGTTATGATGATGATCAAAGTTAATATCAAAGATGTTATTATAATGTTATAAGTACAATTCTCACACAATCATATTTTAAGATGGTGATAAGTATAATTTTCACCGAAACTATGGATTCTTATGAATCATTAAGTTAATGAGCTATTCCTAATATGTTTTAAAGATGGATTGATGGGCAGTTACTATCTTTCCCTATTATGTTATGATCATAGTTTTATGAGTTTCTGTTCGAATATTGACTAAGCACCGAGAAGAATTCTAAGTGGGGTTCATTCCGGTAATGTAGTTAGTTATCCAAGGGAATCCTAGTAGCAACCTAAATTCCCAAACTACGTTGCCCGCATAGGTTGCCTTCATGGCCTAGATAGTAGATCCACATATATCATAGTTGAGTTGAGTTGAGATGAGTAATATGACGGAGCATACCCTGGCAAGGTAGCCTCCCCCTTCTTGATGAGGGTTTCATCAGAATCCGTATAATAGCTCGCAAGGTCTTAGATGTCAGTCAAAGGTCTTATCCCACACAAGTTGAAGTTAATTTATGAGTTGTAAGACAAAGTTTTATGATCTGCATTGACCATGAATTTCATATGTTTTCAAATGCTTTTAAGCTCTATTCATGTTCATTATGATTGGTCATGCATCTTATGGCATATTTTTCATATTCCTTTACTTGTTCATGCATACCTTACATACTTAGTACATTCAATTATTTTAACGCATATTTTGCCTACATTGTCTCATAATGTAAGGATGGAGAACACTCACGACCATCCTATTCATGGCTAGAGTTGATTAGAACTTTCAAGAGTTGGTGAGTCCTCATCTTATCAAGGGAAATGGCTATGTTTCTTATTTTTATTACTTGACTTACTTCATTTATTCAGGTGAGCTAGAAGCTTGACCTAAGACCCCATCAAAGACTAGACTAGAGGTATGTTTAGACGGCTTATGATGTAGTCCAGTTTGGATATCCATTGAGTTGATTTCCCTTAGTCCCATTCCATTGTGATGATTACTTCCGCTTATCTTTATCTTTTTATTTACCTTTTGTATGTGATGTATTCTAAGATGACTTATGGTTGGGTTCCCTCGCATCCCAATCATCATGTCGCAGCTAGGCCCTTGTCTGAGTTGTGATAGTATGGTACAGTGATCATCATACCTGGGGTGGAGAGCATGAAAGAAGTTGGCCTTCACTCTCCCTCATGCTTCTTTATGGACTCGTCGGTCGGATGAACTAGCATAGCTCACTTCAAAGATAGTGTAGGAAGAGGTGGGCCCAAAGTCAAAGGTAAAAGGCATGACTTTCCAAGATGGCTTGGTATTATAGAGCGGGCTATCCATATCTTTTATTAAAGCCGCATTCATAGACTTCTTGACTGTGATGCGATGATCATAGTAGTGACTCACTTGCATTCTAGCAGACTCACACAACTCCCAGATTAGGCACGGGAATAGAAATCCATCTCGCTTGTTGAAGACTCTATCCTGAATTTCAATTGCAATCAAACGACTGTTATGTAATCTAAACTGAGCCATAATACAAGACAGTAGTATCTCCTGTGACGGGTGGAGAGTGTTGTCATTTCCTATCGATCAGAAGAGGGCACAGATAATAGCCTACCAACACTTCGCTGAGAATGTGAGAGAGGCCTTAGTAATGAGTTTTTCACCCATAACATATTCACACCAGTCACGAACTAGGCTAGTCGTCATACCCTAATTTAGGTTCACAAGATCTACCACTTTCCTAATAGCTTGAGCGGTTATGGCTTGGGCAAAAGCTTGAAATATGGCCCAAAATTCTGTATAAGAGACTTGCTCATTCAAAGGGTCATTCGGAGTTTATTTCGCCTCCTCAACATTCCTTCGGATGGGGTTTATTCGTGGAGTCATAATTCTGAAATCATAAAGAGAAAGCGCTAGAGGAGGAAACCTTAGAGTTCAACTCTATCGCGTGATAAGATCATGAAAGAAGTGATATTTTTTCTAAGACACCCCATAGCCTCTTATTCATAAATGTGGCATGCTTCATACCAATGAACAAGACTCTATTCGATGCGACATCTTAGACACCCTAGGATACTTTAAACCTTGTGCTTTGATACGAAGTTTGTCACGATCCAAACTAAGTCCTAGGTGCAATACGGCAATCAGAATCCCAAAGGACCCTAACCTAGCCTATTAGCATATCATACATAAGCATTCATAAAGTATCTAAAGAAATAATTCTAAGACATAGATGCATAAATAAGGTTTCGACAAAAGTAGTCTCAACAAAGAGAATAATTCCCAAAGCTCGAAATGAAAAGACTACATAGAATCCATGACATATAAATGCCTCTAATAATCTAGATGGGGGCATAAGATAAGCTCCTAGATTATCCAATATAAATAATGAAAAGTCGTAAGAACATAAGAAAAATTAAATTATCACATCCTCGAAAAATAAGGACTCACCACAAGTGAATATGGTAATGGGATCTAGCCATGAGAATAGGGGAATGAGCATTATTGTTAGACCCTATATTATAATACAATATAGGCAAAAGTATGACCAATGAAAATAGCACATAATCAATATGAACATTAGATGCATAACCAATATCTCAAAACATGAGTAAAACCATGAAAACCTTAAAAAATCATAATCATTGGTTAATGCATCAAAATATCATCATCAGAGATTTATACCTTTTCATATACCTTGGTATGGGATAGAACTTTTAACCGACATATAAGACCATGCTAGCTATAACATGGAATCCAATGTAACTCTCACATAGAGAAGGGAGAGTCTACTTTGCCAAGCTAGACTCTGTGAAATCATCATAACATCATGAGTTATATGTGGATCCACTAGCTAGGCCATATTGGCAACATAAACCTATGTAGGCAATGTTGTTAGAGACTAAAGGTTGCTACTAGGATTCCCTTGGGTAGCTACTTGGCTACCGGACTAAACTCCACCTTAAAATCCTCTCGGTGCTTAGTCATTATCCCAATGGAAAGTCATTAATCATCATTAGGAAAGGCAATAAAATATATCAATCCTCATTATAAAAATAATCATAAAAATATCTCATTAACAAGCTTTATTCATAAGAATCCATGAGTTGCTGCGAATGTCCTTTCATCTCTTTTAACATGTGTCTATGAGAATTACCTTTGACACAATAGATACTTTCTTGAAACAACATTCATAACTTTTTATGAGTCATTCATAAGCCTTGATAATCATACATAAACATTCATTGAAATCCTTTCAAATTCATGACCATAATTCATTGAAATCATTCTTGAAAATAGCATATAACATGTGTCAATGAAATTCAACTTGAAATTATGCAATGTGATGTGAATTGTGCATAATTAAATCAATAATCATAAGATGAATCATAATTAAAAAGACCCTATGCATTTTAAAAAAAACTAGGGCTTAGAAGAAGAACTCATAAATAGAATTTGAGAAGAACCATGGGACTCCATGGATTAAAGGATTCATAGATGAATTCCCACATAGATTAGACTTTAGAAGCCCTAATTTGCTTTTGAGTTTGCTTTAGAAGCCCTAATTTCTCTTGGAATTTGCTTGAGGAAGAAGAAGATAATTAATATAAAACTTTAAAGAGAAGATTTTGGGATTTGGATGCTAGGGTGAGAACGAGAGAGTTAGAAGGGCTTAGAGTAGTTAATAGGATAGAATAACCCCCCCCAAAACAATCCACATTCATTAATGAATTAATAAAAAAAGACCAATACACCCCTAACTCAACTAAATTGGGCACTTGCATGGAAGGGCCACCATGGCCCATTAAGCTCACCACGGGTCGTGGTGATAATCGGGGTAAAGAGGGCGTAGACTTGGTTGGAGGAGTGACTCCCAAGGAGGCTACCATGGCTCATGGTGCCCACCATGGGTTATTTTCCCCATCGTAGTCCTCAACCAAACTTGAGGGTCTAGAATGGCCAAGTTCACGTAAGGGATTATAGTCCGTGGAGTCCACCATGAGGAATGAACCCTTTCGTGGATCTTCACCCATCTTTCCAAATTTCTAGGATTGGGACATGTTTCCTCTTCATGGCCCGTGGTCCTCTTCAAGGCTCCATGAATTCCATATGGTACCCAAAATGCTGTGATTTTCTAGAAAACTCCTTTAAACTCTATTTTCCGACTTTTCCAACTTTCGAATTCTTACATTCAATCTCTATGTATGGAGTCATAGGAAATTCTTGGCTCCTTGATATAGCACTTTGCCTTTGGAATTTTTTGCAACTCTTCATCAGATCATATGCATCTCTACATATGGTGGGCCAGTAATATCTGCATTGAAGCACTTTTTGAGTTGTTCGGTCTCCACTTTGATGTCCACCCACTGGAGAAGAGTGACACATCTCAAGAATACTCAGCTTCTGGCACACCCCGCCTAATTAGATTGTCAGTACACATTCTAAAAAAATAAGGCTCATCCAAAAACTACTTGTTCATATCATGTAAGAACTTCTTCCTTTGTTGGAACATCATGTCTTCAGGCATCATATCACTAACTAAATAGTTGGCAAATTCAGCATATCAAGAAATAAAGTTAAGAGTAGTGGTATACTTGCTCATCTGGGAATAAATCATCAATCTCAAGGTCATCACTATCTCTTTTTTGAGCTTCTAACCTCAACAAGTGTTCTACTACCTGATTTTCACAACCCTTTGTGTCCTTGACTTCAAAGTCAAATTCCTATAGCAAGAGAACCCATCTGATTAACTTTTGCTTTGTGTCTTTCTTTGCCATTAAGTATCGCAGAGCTGTATGGTCAGTGTACACTATCACTTTTGTACCCAGAAGGTATGCTCTAAATTTCTTCAATGCATAAATAATTGCTAGCAACTCCTGCTCAGTGACAGTGTAGTTCTTCTAGGCTATATTTAGTGCCTTGCTTGCATAGTATATAGGGTGAAAGATCTTGTCACGTTTTTACCCTAGAAAAAACCCCAAAGCTATACCACTAACATCACACATGTTCTCAAATGGTTTAGACCACTCCAGAGCAAAAATCACTGGAGATGAAATCGGTATGTCTTTCAAGAACTTGAACGCTTTCATGTACGCCTTATCAAAATAGAATTTCACCTCCTTCTCCAACAACTTGCACAAGAGATGTGAAATTATATAGAATTTCTTGATAAATCGCTTGTAGAAACATGCATGTCCAAAGAAATTGAGGATACCCTTCACCGAGATAGGAGGGGGCAGTTTCTCTATAACCTTTATCTTTACTTTATGCACTTTCAGGCCTTTTTTAAAATCTTGTGGCCCAGCACAATATCTTCTTTGACCATGAAATGACACTTTTCCCAGTTAAGAACTAGGTTGGCTTCACATCTCTGTAATGTCCTACTAAGATTAAATAAATAGTCATCGAAAGTATCACCTACCATAAAAAATCATCCATTAATACCTCCCGAGTATCCTCCACCATATCTAAGCAGATTGACATCATACATCTCTCGAATGTGTAGGATACATTACATAGTCCAAAAGGCATACACTTGAATGAAAATGTGTCGTATAGACATCTAAAGGTGGTTTTTTCTTGATCCTCCAGTGCTATATAGATTTGATTGTAGCCAAAGTAACCATCTAGAAAGCAATGCCAACCTTTACTTACCAACCAGTCTAGTATCTAGTCCATGAAAGGCATTGGGAAATGGTCTTTCAAGGTCCATTTGTTAATCTTTCTATAGTCCATCTAGACTTGCCATCCTGTGACCGGCCGAAGTGGAAATAGCTCATTCTTGTCATTAGTAAAAACTGTCATATCACCATTCTTGGGGATACACTGTCTATGACTAGCCCAACTATTATCTAAAATTAGATACACCACGCATGCATCAAGCCACTTTATAATCTCCTTCTTCGCCACCTCTTTCTTAGGTAGGTGCAATTACAACTAGTGTTCAATTCTAGGAATGCAATCCTCCTCTAATTGAATTTTATGAGTTCAAATGCCAGGTGGTATGCCAATGATATTATCAATTATAAATGGAAAAGTTTTATTCTCACCCAAGAATACATACCTCAGATGACATGGCAACTCTTTCAATTCAAGTACATGCGGCTCCTCAATAGATTGTTTGGCGGGAGGAGTTATTTGATTCTTCAAATCAAGATCAAGCTTTTTAGGAGCATAAGAGTGTGATCCCATGCCCTGTAAATCATTTACAGTCTCATCAAACTCCACTAAGACATACACTCAAAATTCATGATCACGGCAGCCAATGTCTCGATAGTAGACCTTTCCTTAATAGATACCTCAATAACTGCTTCATCAGCTACACCGATAATGGACACCACAATCATGTCTCTACGGTGCTTCATCAATTTGCACACATTGAATTTTACTTCCTCATTGTCAAGCCAAAATGTGAGCTCGCCGCTTTCCATATCTACCAAAGCTCTGTCTGTGGCAAAAAATGGCCTTCCCAAGATTATGGAAACTTCGAAGTCCACCTTGTAGTCCAAGATAACAAAATTAGTAAGGAATATGAACCTGTCAACTCTCACCAATACATCACATAGAATCCCCATGGGCTTCTTCACTGATCTTTCAACCATCAACAACCTCACTGTAGTCGATATGGGGGATCTAAAGCCCAACTGTCTATGGATCACAAGTGGCATGAGATAGATACTAGCTCCCAAGTCGCACAAAGCCCTTGCAAAGTTGAATTCACCAATAGTGCATAGAATAGTAAATGCATCTAGATCCTCCTTCTTTTCAACCAATGACCTTGTAGCAATAGCACTATAATGGTGTAGGTTGTCAGCTAGCTCGAAAGTGACTCTTTTTTTCTTTGTAACTAGGTCTTTAATGAACTTTTCATAGCCTGCATTTTCCCCAACACTTCTACCAATGGAATGTGGGCATACAAGTCATTCAGTATAGTAATAAATTTCAAGAATTTCCCATTCTTAACTTTCTTCTTTATTCTCTCTAGGAATGGAGGAGGTGGTTTGCCAACCTGTGACAATGGTTGTACTACCTCTTCTTCAACTGGTTTTTTACCTTTTGACATCTCTATTAGCTTTGGCTCTACTTGTCATGACCCAACCCCATGAGCTGTGACTAGTGTCTGAATTGGGCACTCGTATACACACCTATTATCTATAATCAGTCGACAACTAAACATGATATGGGATTTATATGGGCAGCACTTCATCTCAAAACTATCACTTATATAAATACCAAAATCACCTGTCTTCTGAGGAGTCACAATTTTCAAAGATAGGAAAGCATAATACGTGAGTCGACAAGGCTTTCACTATATGTAGGAATGTCCCACTATATATATACATAAACGCAATATGACGAGGCTACAACAACACATTCCAAAATAAATATTTACATTCGCAAGCCGAAAAGGCTGCCACTCCGAATAAAAACGTCCCAAAATATAAGCCGTACTAGTGCAACCGGACAACATCTATATACAACCCACACATGTGTCTATACACCTCTAAGAGAAAAGAATTAACAATAGCATATGATGGTACAGGGCCCCACCGTACCTCTAAATACATAAATATATATATACATTATAAGGATTGGTACGAAAGTCCAGGCTCCAAGGCAATTGAGCACTTTAAAACCGCTGAGTGGAAATCCTAAGCTGGTGGATCTCCAAAATAAGTATATGTACCTACAGGCATGAAACACAGCCCCCCTCCCCCCCGAAGAGAGAGGGTCAGTACAAAATATGTACCAAGTATACAAAGCATAAATACCATAATGGAGATCATATCTAAAATAGCAAATCAGGAGACAAGTATGATACTTAAGAAATCACTGTACCTATGCCTTATGAAATAAAATCATACATATTTATATCATATATCATATTCGGCCCATTATGGACTTGGTGAATCTGTCATATACGTGTATCATATTCGGCCCATCATGGGGCTCGGCATTATCATCACATCATCATGTCATCATATCATATCATCGTATATATATACCGTACCCAGCCCTCTAGTGAGGGACTCGGTGAACAATGCAGTAAAACTGTGCATGAATACATAGCCAGCCCAAAACTCGGTGAAAGATATATTGAGGCATGCACGAGTAGAGTAATGAGTAACCATATGCATTTAAATCATTATTTGAGACTCAATAGAATAATTAAAATGGACCATTATTTAAAAATCAAGACAAGTCATTTCAAGTAACCTTCGAATACCGTTATAAATCATGCCAAATATGAATTATACCGAAGCATGAATTGTACTAAAATATGAATTTTACCTACTAGGATGGCTGGAACCATACATATAAGTCAAGGTATAATGATCTATATTCTGAAAATTTAGAACATTAGCCATCCTAGTATACCTAAGAATAAGAGTTTGTTTGGAATTTATACTTTCATCGTTCGTTTGTTTCATATGGATCATGCCAAAAGAGAGAAAGGTTAGCTTTACATACCTTTAGGGTTACTTGCACATAATACGTATATGCTGCCCAATATTGTCTCAACCTATATTAAAATATTAAGCACTACGGTTAAGCTATGGTAAGACATAAAACGTACTCTATTGTTAGTAGGTTATTTCTAAAAATTTGAACAGCACCTCCCCTGAACTTCATCACCAGTTTTTGAGTATATAAAAGCAAAATTGGGTTTTAGAGACTAAATAAAAGTTTTAGATCTATGAAATAGTTCCAGAACATCATTAATCACTCAAAATGGAGCTTTACACAAGGAGTTATGCTAAAATTACTAACAACAGTCCCATCCAAAAATGAGTTTGACAAACAAAAGTCTAGGCAACAACTCCCTTAATATTTTAGGCCACATTAATAACTACAACATTACTCAAAATTAATCCATCATTCTTAGATTAGAACAGCCCCAACACCACCTAAACGTATATTTAACATTAACATATACAATTCCTTCACTTTTAACACAAAATCCATAACAATAATAGCAACAACAACAATCATAGCAACAACAACAATCAACCTAATCTAATTCAAGAAACTCCAATTTTAATACCAACACTTATCATGGGGTTTTCTTACTTCCAATTCCATTTAATACAAGTGAATATCTTCATTATAAAATTATTGGTAAGTTAAGGCAACCCACATTCATAATATTCAACAACAATTCCAAATCCATATGCAACTACTACATTTTTATGTTATCTTTAATGATCCATAGTCTTAACATTTTATTGAAACAAATCCTAAAACAGCCCAACCAACATATAATACAACATATAACCTTAATTATCATTAATCTTCCAATCTCAATAATAAAAATAACAACCTATCAAAACAGCCCTTAACTATCAACATAAAGATGCTCAAAAACCTCATGAACACCTACCAAAAGCCAAGCAAACCACCTACAATTTTTACACCTTATTTCATACTACTTTTCATCAAATTTTTGTGACCTATAGCAGCAGCTACACAAAACCACAACATCATTCATTCATATGCAAGAAAGTCATGTTAATATCACCACAAGTTCTACAACAACCCATAACAAATTCAACCTCAACCTTAATGATTTAATTCCTTCATCCTCCTTACTTAAACCATGATAATAACAACCAAATATTAAATAAATCAATTCATCATTTTCACCTAAGCAGTCCCCAAACATGGCTCAACAACAATTCAATATCAACACCCATAGTTTCATATATTCATCAACTTACAAAAGTTTAAATTGCTTCAAAGATGAGGAAAAAGGTGAAATCTTACTCTAGGCTAAAAGGGCACAATTTGCTTGGACTTGAGGTCTTGCTTCATCAAAGTTTTTCCAGCCCTAAATACTCAACCTTGCTTCCATCCACATAAAAAATAACCACACTTCACCCTTTAATTTCTCCCTCAAATCTAAGCCTTGGCCGAGACCCTCTTTCTCTACAACCCTCACTTTTCTCTCTAAGTTAATTTGGTCAAGAAGAAGAATGAAATAATTTTCAGCATTGTCCTTTAAGACTTAGTCTTTAAATGCTTTCTATAGGTAGACCCTAGACTTCCACGTTAAACACTCCACGTGTCTTCTAACTATTTTATTAGCTCACTAGAATCTATCCAACCTATTAATTAACAAATTCGAATGGGGAACACACAAGTAAGTAGATTAATTAAATTAATGAACCACTAGTTCCTACTTAGTCATCTAATCTCATTTAATGAATTAATTCCTAATCTCCAATGATATAAGTTATTTACAGTAATTAAAGTTTTTGAATAATTTATGTTCCAATTAAAATTGGAAAGTAACCATTACCACTCTGTGTCCGAAAATGATTCCGTCTTTAACTTGAGTCAATTCTCTTGTGAATATCTCATTGTATAAAAATACGAAATGTTATATCCATCCCCCCTTTAGAACATTCAACCTCGAATGTTGAATTGGTCCCATACGGCAATACAAAAATTATGGGGAAGTTTCCCTTATCATTATTGTCATGACCCAACTACGTAGGCCATGATTGGTACATAAGTTTGGTATCCATATGCACCCTTAGCCCCACTTAGTGTGTTAGCAGAATAAACAAATGTAAAAATCAAATGAGGACGCTAGAGAGAATACAGAAGAAGATGTAGCACACGAAGGCCGTTAAGGTCGTCATGGAACATAAAAGTCCAAAATATATATATAGAACCCATAATTACATATACAGAACCCACAACACAAGTCTATAGACCTCTATAGAGCATAGCCTGATCATATGATGGGACAAGGCCCCATCGTACCCTTGACCAACATGTACAAATATGTATTAGAAAAGTTAGTACCAAAATAGGGCTCCAGAAAAAGGAGCACTGCCAACCAATAGGGTGGATATCCTAAGTGAGCAGATCAGCAAACTGAGTATCTGTACTTGCGAGCATGTAACGCAGCCCCCGAAGAAAGGGGGTCAGTACGGACAATGTACCAAGTATGTAAAGCATGGACTGTAATAGGTAAAGCCATTACCATAACACAAAGTGCAAAAATGAGCAAAATATCCAGAATATCAAAATGCTTTTCATAACCACAGATAATGTATGCAAAAAAATATATGTTATATCAGGCCCCATTATGGGACTCGGTGAATAAATTATGGTCGCTGCCCCATCACTGACGCTATAGAACATCATAACTCTAGAGTAGGAAATATCTCCATAACAAATCATACCATATTAGATGGTCATATCTGATCATATCATATCATATGTGTACATGGCACATCATAACTCCACAAATCAAATCCATGTACAGGGCGTACCTTCCCCCTCAGGTTGGGACATGACGAATGATACAGAAAAGTACGCACGATAACAAAACCTGACTCAGGCTTGGTGAAGGAAGCATTGAGGCATCCACGCGTGGAGTAGTGAGAAACTAAATGCACTTTAAATCATTTTTGAGACTCGATGGAGTTAACAAAATGAGCTATTATTCAAAAATCAAGACAAGAGTCATATCAAGTACCTTTTGAATATCATTATGATTTATATCCAAATAGAACTTTTGGAATCATATACACGTATCTAGGTGCGATAAAATATCCTTTGGAAAATCAAGAAGTTGGTCATCCTAGCGGCTCTACGAATAGGAACTTCCTTGGAATCATACAAAAGACATATACTTGTTTCATAAAAACCATGCCAAAAAGGAAGATTAGCTTTATATACTTATGTCAAAACATGCCAAGAGAAATAACAAGCTTTACATACTTATGCCAAAGACATGCCAAAAGAAGGAACGGTTAGCTTTACATACCTTTTACGAATTACTCCTAATACATTCGCGTCGCCTCTGTTGACCCTATTTAACATGAAAGTAATACTATGGTTAATGACCTTTCACTTTCCAATTCCAACTCTACAACCAAGTCTCCATAGAGGTCATTTCCTTATCCATTTTCTTCGACTAGTTCATTACTAGTTCCTAAGTTACAGAAAATTGGGCAGCATCTCCCCTATAACTTCAACATCCCCAAGATTTCAACTCGGCCACCATGTCAACAACCATACCAACAAAAACAAACAGAAGCATATATACAAGTAAATCACTTCAACATTACTCAATACAACTCCAAACCACTAGCTCAAAACTACGATATCAAAATAGAATTTTTAACCTTTATTTTGTAAAATTTTTAACCATACCAAATGAGAGGGGGTTGTATGGATGAAACCAGAAGTAACCACACCTTTGTAGAACACTTTACATACCTGCAATACACCACCAAACTAGCTTCAAATGCAGCACCACAATTATAACACACTACTCGACTTCGATGTAGCTATAACGACTTCAATTTAGTTTGTTCCTAACGTCAAGCATCCTTATGAAATTTTTACACTTAAAACATCATTCAAGACATTTAATATACCCAATAAAATCATCATAAACTCAAGTTCGAAAGGGAAAACTTTACCTTACCTGAAACTCGCCAAAACATGCTGGAACTCGCCTCAAAATTTCCTTTAGCGCAGCTGAAACTTCAGGGCTGTTTGTTAATGTTTTGGGGATTCTACAAACCATATATTTACATTAACAATACCTTCATAGCATCATGGTATACCCTAGATAATTAATTCACGGAACAAAATTGGATAACGTACCTTTTTCCTCTCCAAATTCGTGGCCTTCTCTCTCTACCTCTCTAGTTTCTTCTCTTCCTTTCTCTCTTATTCTTGAGCTTTCTAGAAATGTATGGAACTTTGATAAGTCTTAATACACATATATATATTCCACCTAAGTGGGTGACACATGTCAACCCTAAGTGGTAAAACATGCCAAGCTCTAAGTGGTGACACATGTCAAGCCCTCATAGGGCCAATGCATCACCTCCTCCAATCTGGGGCTGCCATGTGGTATGTGGGCCCACCCCCTTGCTCCATCTTCTTCCATGTGTCAATATCTCATGCTTCCCCATGTCACTCTCTCATTCTTCCATATGTCACTCTCTCATGCTGCCACATGTCACCTTATTTTCCCCCTCGTGGGTTCGTAATCTCATTTTCTTTTATGAATCTATGTAATCCTTGCTACGTAAGCTTGGTATGTTCTTAAGTAGCTTAAGTATGTAAAATTTTCAAGTTGGTAGCTTACATATATAACACATCTAAGGTAATAGCTTACATAAGTAAGTCGGGTCCTACGATTCACTACTTGGCCTCCAATTCCTTCCGGATTCCATTAACTTTATTTCCAATCTTCCCTTTCATGGGGTATCACATTCTCCTTTCCTTAGAGTTGTTTGATAGCGTTATAGCCTATTCAGCTCACATGGTAACTTCTAAAAAGCTTTTAAGAACTTAGGAATCTTTCAAGAAACTTAAGAAACTTTTTAGAAGCTTTAAGAAACTTTAGGAAACCTTAAGAAACTTAAGAGGCTTACGATCCTTCCATGAAACTTAAGAGCCTTTCAAGAGACTTAAGAACGTGTTCAAGGTACAAAAGTACGAGGTGTAACAATTGTAACATATAGTTTCCTATGTCAACCAATATAATCAAGTGAGTAGTTTTAAGTTACTTTTAGGTGTAGGGAACAAGTAACGGTACTTATTCTTCATCTCCTCTTTAGCTTCCCAGGTCATCTCTTCTCGATTATTATTTCTCCACAATATTTTGACGGAAGCCACGTCCTTAGTTCACAACCTCCTAATATGTCAATCTTGGATGGAGATAGGTTGCTCCTTGTAGGATAACTCTTCTGTTACCTGGACATCATCTATGGGAAATATTTGGGAAGGGTCGCCTATACATTTGTGAAGCATTGACATGTGAAAAACCGGATGTACTGCTTCCAAATCATATGGTAGGTCCAACCCATAGGCAACCTTTCCTATTCTATGAATAATCTGATAAAGGTCAATGTATCTCAGGCTGAGCTTTTTTTTCTTGTCGAATCTCATGACCCCCTTCATGGGTGACACCTTCAAAAACACCCAATCATCAACCTGAAACTCTAAAGGTCGACGTCGATTATCTGCATATGATTTCTATCGATCTGAGCTGCTAATAATCTCTCCTGAATGAGCTTCACTTTATCCCAGCTTACTGAATCATATCTGGGCCAATTAGTTTAGTCTCACCAACCTCAAACCAACCAATAGGTGACCTACACTTCCTGCCATATAAAGCCTCATACGGGGCCATTTGGATACTAGAATGGTAGCTATTATTATAAGAAAACTCAATAAGTGGCAAATGATCATCCCAGCTGCCTTTGAAGTCACTAATACAGGCCCGTAATATATCATCTAGCGTATGAATGGTACATTCAGCCTGTCCATCAGTCTGAGGGTGAAATGTTGTACTAAGATTTACTTGTGTTCCCAATCTCTTTTGGAATGATCTCTAGAAGCTAGCTGTAAATTGAGCCTATCTGTCTGAGATAATAGATACAGGAATTCTATGAAGTCTTACTATCTCTTTGATGTATAACCTCGCATAATCTTCAGCTAAATATGTGGTTCTAAATGGAAGAAAATGGGTTGATTTTGTTAGACTATCTACAATAACACATATGGAATCATACTTCCATGGAGTGCAAGGTAAGCCTGTAATAAAATCCATATTAATTGCTTCCCATTTCCAAATCGGGATTTCCATCTCCTGTAATAGTTCACCAGGCTTTTGATGCTCAATCTTAACCTGTTGGCAATTTGGGCACTGGGCTACGAACTCTGCTATGTCCTTCTTCATGCCATTCCACTAGTATAAACATCTAAGGTCATGATACATCTTTGTTGACCCTAGATGAACAGAATATCGGGCATAGTGTGCCTCTCCCATAACCTATTGTTGTAGCCCTGCAATCTCAGGTACATATAATCTTTCCTTATATCTTAGCAGTCCGTCAGGTGTGAGCTCGAATGGGGTCTTTTCCTTCTGAAAGGTTACATCTCTGTACTATTCCAGAATAGGATCTTTATACTGGCGTTGCTTTACCTCTTCCATGATAGAGGATTTAGAAACTCCTCGAACAAAAACTTCACCATTACTAGAATCCGCCAATCGAACTCCAAGGTTAGCTAACTGACAAATCTCACGGACTATATTTTCCTGTTCTGGTTGTACATCTGCCAAGCTACCCATGGATTTACGGCTAAGTGCATCTGTCACAACATTTACTTTTCCCGGGTGGTATAGGATATCAACATCACAATCTTTCAGCAACTCTAGCCACCGTCTCTGACGTAAATTCAACTTCTTCTGTTTGAAGATGTATTGGAGAATTTTGTGATCCGTATAGATATCAACATGTACGCCATATAAATAATGCCTCCATATTTTCAAAGCATGAATTACTACTGCTAACTCCAGATCATGAGTTGGATATTTTCTTTCGTGCTTTCTTAGCTGTCGGGAGGCATATGCTATGACTCTACCATACTGCATCAATACAAAACCTATCCCAATACCAAAAGCATTACAATAAATAACATAGATATTTGGTCCTTTAGGAAGGGTTAGAACTGGGGTCGTGGTCAACTTGTCTTTCATCAACTGAAAACTTCTTTCACACGCATCAGTCCACTGGAACTTAGCTGTCTTTTAAGTTAGTCTTGTTAAAGGCACTAAAATCGAAGCAAACTTTTCAATGAATCTCCTATAATATTCGGCTAGCCCCAGAAAACTACATACCTCCATAGGTGTCATAGGTCTAGGCCAAGTCTTTACGGCCTCAATTTTCTGTGCATCTACTCGAATACCATCAGCTCTAATGATATGCCCCAATAATGCTACCGATGTCAACCAGAATTTATATTTAGAGAACTTAGCATACAACTTCTGGTGCTAAAGCACCCTAAGTACCATCCTCAAATGATTAGCATGCTCCCCTTCTGAATGTGAGTAGACCAGAATATTATCAATAAATACAATCATGAATAGGTCTAGGAATGGCTTGAACACTCAGTTTATTAGATCCATAAACACTGCTGGAGCATTAGTCAGTCTAAAAGACATCACCCTAAACTCATAATGCCCGTATCGGGTTCTGAACGCAGTCTTTGGAATATCTGCCTCCCTTACCTATACCTAGTGATAGCCTGACCGCAAGTCTATTTTTGAAAAGCACTTAGCATCTTGCAACTGGTCAAATAAATTATCAATTCTGGGGAGGGGATATTTATTCTTTATTGTCACCTTGTTCAGCTGCCTATAATCAATGCACATTCGCAGTGACCCATCTTTCTTCCTCACAAATAATACCGGTGCTCCCCAAGGTGATGTGCTAGGCCTAATAAAGCCTTTTTCTAATAAGTCTTGCAGTTTCTCCTTCAACTTCTTCAACTCCGCGGGTGCCATTCTATAAGGGGGAATAGAGATACACTGAGTATCTGGCAATACATCTATAGTGAACTCTATCTCCTGCTCAGGAGGAAGACTTGAAAGTTCATCTAGGAATACATCTGGAAATTCATTAACGATCGGAACTGACTCAAAAGTTGGTTCTTCTGCTTTCAAATCATGTACGCGAACAAAATGATAATTATACCCCTTTCTAACCATCTTCCTGGCCTTGAGGTATGAAATAAACTTACCCCCCGATGATGTTGTATTGCCCCTCCATTCTAGGATTGGCTCTCCTAGGAACTAAAATCGTACTACTTTTTCTCTACAATCAATATTAGCATAATAAGAGGCTAACCCATCCATGCCCATAATAACATCAAATTCTGTCATATCTAACTTTATCAAATCGGCCTTGGTATGATGACTATATATGACTACCAAACAATCTCTATATACTTGTTTGGCTATAACAGAATCTCCTAATGGTGTAGCTACCTCAAATGATTCTATCAATTTAGGTTTTATTCCAATTCTATTAGCAATAAAGGGAGGTATATATGATAAGATAGAGCCTGGATATATCAATGCAAATACATCCCGAGAGAAGATCAATAGTATACTTGTAACCACATTTGATGATGCCTCCAGGTCCTGTCTACTAGCCAATACATATATGCGGTTCGAAGGACAGCTAGAATTGGAAGCTCTGCCATGGCCTCTTCTACGACCTGTTGATGTCTGAATACCCTGCCCCACAGGGCGCATAGCCACAGAAGAAGATGAACCAGCAACTGACCCAGTAGGCTGAGATGCACCACTTAGATTACCCCTGAATGGACAATCCCTCACAATATGGCCTTGACGACCATAAGAAAAATAAGCACTAGTAGTGAGACGGCATTCCCCAGAATAGGGCCTACCACACTGAGAACATTAAGGCAAAGGTGGCCTCGATTGAATTGAACCCCTGGGCATTTGTGAACCTGAAGCCCTAGAGCTTTGACCGGCTCCTAAATACCCTATGTTATCAAATATCTTACCTGTGAACTATGGGGGTGCACTCTGGGATGGCTGAGAAAGATACCTACTATACTGCTGAGGTTGTCTGCCTCAAAACTCACTAAAATAACCAGCCGATCTATCTCTCTTACGCTAGCCTCGATTATGATCTCTATCAGGCTGACGCCCTCTGCACCAATTCTCTAACCCTTATACATATGCCTGTATTCGAGCAATATCCATACCTAGCTGAGAAGCCATTACCATACAGTTATCAATCAAATAACGATCCAGCCTCATCACATAATGATGCACACTATCGGCCATATCAGCTACAATAATGGGTGCATGTCTCACCAACAAATCAAACTCAAGGCTATAATCTCTAACACTCCTGCCATTCTATCTCAAATGTAAGAATCTATATATTGTGGCTCATCTCATCTCCGGAGGTAGAAAGTGGCCAAGAAAGACCTCCACAAACTCACCCTACATCATTGGAGGAGTGCCCTCACCCCTAGATAACTCCCAGGACTCATACCAATTAACAACTACATCACGTAGTCTATATGAAGCTAACTCAACAGACTCAGTCTCAGAAGCCTTAATTATCCTTAATGTATGTTGCACCTATCGGATAAACTCCTATGGATCCTCCGTGGGCTTTGACCCATAGAACTCTGGGGGGTTACAAGTTAAGAAGTCACGAACCCTTAAACTATCATATCTATCAGCATAATCAACACCTAATCCATACCTGCAAGCCTGCCCTGTCACTATTCTGGTTAGTAACTGAACTGCATCTCTCATAGCCCTATCCTCTACTCTTGGCTGGGGAGCTTGAGGCTCAGGAACTGAGGTATCCGAATCTGTAGTTGTTGCTGCTCTAAGCTCCTTTGAAGGTGGCGGCGTAGTAGAGCTCGCCAACTGAAGCACAACCTCAGGCATAGACTGGTCACGGGCCCTAGTAACTCTCGGGGTCCGACTAGTCTCTCCTGCTACTGACTTTCCCTTCTGGGCAGCTGTCGCTTTTCTTGGAGGCATTACTATAAATATAATAATATGTTAGGGAGAAATTATCCAGCTAATATAGCTCTATCGCATGATTTAAAGAAGAAAAAAAGAGGTAATATCCTAAATATCCTGTAGTCTCCTGTTTATAGATGTAGTGCACAACACACCAATAAACAAGACTCTACTAGACACGGTCTGTAGACACTTCAAGGATGAACTTCTCTTATACCACTTTTGTCATGACCCAACCCCGTGGGCCGTGACTAATATCCGAATTAGGCACTCGTATACACACCTATTATCTATAATTAGTTGGCAACTAAACATGATATGGGATTTATATCGGCAGCACTTTGTCTCAACACTATCACTTATATATATACCAAAATCACTTATCTCCTGAGAGTCACAATTTTTAAAGATAGAACAGCATAATATGTGAGCCGACAAAGCTTTCACTACATATAAGAACGTCCCACTATATATATACATAAACGCAAGCCGACGAGGCTGCCACAACATATTCCAAAATAAACATTTACATACGCAAGCCGACAAGGCTGCCACTCCAAATGAAAATGTCCCAAAATATAAGTCGTACTAGTGCAACCGGACAAAATCTATATACAACCCACACATGTGTCTACAGACCTCTAAGAGAAAAGAATTAACAATAGCATATGACAGGATAGGGCCCCGCCGTACCTCTAAATACACAAATATATATATATATATATACATTATAAGGATTGGTACCAAAGTCCAGGTCCGAGGCAATGGAGCATTTTAAAACCGCTGAGTGGAAATCCTAAGCTAGCGGATCCCCAAAATAAATATATGTGCCTGTGGGCATGAAACACAACCCTTCCCCTCCGAAGAGAGAGGGTCAGTACGAAATATGTACCGAGTATACAAAGCATAAATACCATAACGGAGATCATATCTGAAATAGCGAATCAGTAGACAAGTATGACACTTAAGATATCACTGTACCTGTGCCTTATGAAATAAAATCATGCATATTTATATCATATATCATATCCGGTCCATTATGGACTTGGTGAATCTATCATATACGTGTATCATATTCATCCCATCATGGGGCTCGGCACTATCATCACATCATCATGTCATCATATCATATCATCGTGTATATATATACCGTACTCGACCCTCTAGTGAGGGACTCAGTGAATAATGCAGTGAAACTGTGCACGAATACATATCCGGACCGGAACTCGGTGAAAGATATATTGAGGCATGCACGAGTAGAGTAATGAGTAACCATATGCATTTAAATCTTTATTTCAGACTCAATAGAATAATTAAAATGGACCATCATTTGAAAATCAAGACAATAGTTATTTCAAGTAACCTTCGATTGTCATTATAAATCATGCCAAATATGAATTATACCGAAGCATGAATTATACTAAAATATGAATTTTATCAACTAGGATGGCTGGAACCATACATATAAGTCAAGGTATAACGATCTACATTCTAAAAATTTAGAACATTAGTCATCCTAGTATACATAAGAATAAGAAAAAGGTTAGCTTTACATACCTTTAGGGTTACTTACACAAAATACATATATGTTGTCCAATATTGTCTCAACCTATATTAACATGTTAAGAACTACGGTTAAGCTATGGTATGATATAAAACGTACTCTATCATTAGTAGGTTATTTCTGAAAATTTGGACAGCACCTCCCCTGAATTTCATCACCATTTTTCAAGTATATAAAAGCAAAACTAGGTTTTAGAGCTTAAATGAAAGTTTTATATGTATGAAATAGGTTTCCAAAACATCTTTAATCACTAAAAATGGAGCTTTACACAAGGAGTTATGCTAAATTTACTATCAGCTGTCCCATCCAAAAATGGGTTTGCCAAACAAAAGTCTAGGCAACAACTCCCTTAATAATTTAGGCCACAATAATAACTACAACATTACTTGAAATTAATCCATCATTCTTAGCTTAGAACAGCCCCAACACGACCTAAATGGAGATTTAACATTAACATATACAATTCCTTCACTTTTAACACATAATCCATAACAATAATAGCAACAACAACAATCAACCCAATCTAATTCAAGAAACTCCAATTTTAATACCAACACTTATCATGGGGTTTTCTTGCTTCCAATTCCATTTAATACAAGTGAATATCTTCATTATAACATTATTGGTAAGTTAAGGCAGCCCACATTCATTACATTCAACAACAATTCTAAATCCATATGAACCTACTACATTTTCATGTTATCTTTAATGATCCATAGTCTTAACATTTTATCAAAACAATCCTAAAACAGCCCAATCAACATATAATGCAATATATAACCTTAATTATCATTAATCTTCCAATCTGAACAATAACAATAACAATAAAAACCTATCAAAATAGCCCTTAACTGCCAATATAAAGATGCTTAAAAACCTCATGAACACATACCAAAAGTCAAGCAAACCACCTACAATTTTTACACCTTATTTCATACTACTTTTCATCAAATTTTCATGACCTATAGCAGCAGCTACACAAAACCACAACATCATTCATTCATATGCAAGAAATTCATGTTAATATCACCACAAGTTTTACAACAACCCATAATAAATTCAACCTCAACCTTAAAGATTTAATTCCTTCATCCTCCTTACATAAATCATGATAACAACCAAATATTAAATAAATCAATTCATCATTTTCAACTTAGCAGCCCCCTAACACGTCTCAATAACACTTCAATATCAACACACATAGTTTCATATATTCATCAACTTATAAAAGTTTAAATTTCTTCAAAGATGAGGAAAAAGGTGAAATCTTACCTTAGGCTAAAAGGGCACAATTTGCTTGGACTTGAGTTCTTACTTTATCAAAGTTTTTGCAGCCCTAAATACTCCAACTTTGCTTCCATCCACGTGAGAAATAACCACACTTCACCCTTTAATTTCTCCCTCAAATATAAGCCTTGGCCGAGACCCTCTTTCTCTACAACCCTCACTTTTCTCTCTAAGTTAATTTGGTCAAGCAGAAGAATGAAATAATTTTCAGCATTGTCCTTTAAGACTTAGTCTTTAAATACTTTCTATAGGTAGCTCCTAGACTTTCATGTGAAACACTCCACATGTCTTCTAACTATTTTATTAGCTCACTAGAATCTATCCAACCTATTAATTAACAAATTTGGGTGGGGACCACACAAGTAAGTAGATTAATTAAATTAATGAACCACTAGTTCCTACTTAGTCATCTAATCTCATTTAATGAATTAATTCCTAATCTCCAATGATATAAGTTATTTACACTAATTAAAGTTTTTGAACAATTTATGTTCCAATTAAAATTGGAAAATAACGATTACCACTCCGTGTCCGAAAATGATTCTGTCTTTAACTTGAGTCAATTCTCTTGTGAATATCTCATTGTATAAAAATACGGAATATAAAACTACCACCATTTCCTCAACCTCGTCATCATCATCTACCAGAACTGCATCTTGTGTACCACTCTTTGCCTGCTCGTCAGTGTCGGATGCAACATCCTTCTCCTAATCAATACTTGCAGGTTTTGGTACCTGAATCATCTTACCACTTCTAGTCATCATTTCCATACATTGCTCGTCTTTCTTTGGGTTTTATACAGTATCGTTGGGAAGTGTGCTATTTTTTCTTTGATTCAGTATTGTTGATAATTGTTCCATCTGATGCTCCAATGTTTGATAGTAGTGGAGTGTGAATCTACCAGTTGAACTATGTTGTACATACCTCCCTTAAAATCTTTGACACCCGCATCATTTGACTCTACCTTTTACAAAACCTTAGCCAGCATGTCTTCCATTCTCAAATTTTCAAAACTAGTCACACCTCGATCTCTATTCCCAAGAGGCATATACACACCATTTCTATTATTCTTGAAGTTATCTTTGTTATGCTATATCCCTTGATCATGGTTTCCAGTTGGATCATAATAGCCATCCTTCTGAAAGTACTGACCTTAATTTCAAGAATTGTAATTTCGAAAAAGAAAACCTGGTTGTTCAAATATTTGGCTTCCTCCTCAAAATCTATCTCTGGCTTGTCGTACCTATTTTCACCCCCAACTGTATTTACTGTTACACCCCACACTCTTAAGCTTGAAATGCTTCTTAAGCTTTTTAGAAGTTATCAAGTGAGTCGGATAATCTACTACACTATCACACAACCATAACAAAGGGAGAATGTGATACCCTATGGTAGAAAAGGTTGGAAATAGGTTAAAAGCATTCGAGGGGAGTTAGAGGGCAAGAAATGAGTCGTAGGACTCGACTTACCTACGTAAGCTACTAACTTATAAGTCTTACATACTTAAGCCACTTGAATACATGCCAAGCTTACGTATCAAGGATTACATAGGTTCTTAAAATAAGACAAGATTATGAACTCACGCAGAAGAGGAGAGAATGACACGTGGCAGCAAGAGGAGGCGCCACATAGAAGAATGGGAAAGTGCCACATGGAAATAGGTGACCCACCTTCTTGGGTTCAAGTAGGTGACCCACCTGCTTAGGGGGTGGTCCCCACAAGGATACATGGCAACCTAGGAGGCAAAGCATGGATTCGTGGCCGAATAGGGGCTGGACACGTGTCACCCTATGGGGATGACACGTGTCACCTCCTAAGCCAACATATATAGGTGTGTTATGTGACTAATAGTCTCATTCTTCATCCATAACTTCAGCCAAAAGAGAGGAAAAATGTAGAGGAAAAGAAAGAGGCAGTTACGGCTTTGAAGAGGTCAAGGTAAGTTCTCCAATTTTTCTCCGTGAATTACTTACCTACAGTATTCCTTAATCACGTGGATATGTATATTTGTATCTTATGATGCCTACGGAATTATTTCTTCATCTTTACACTTGGAAAAAATAAGAGAAAGTTGAAAGAAAAACTTAGAGAGCCAAGGAGAGGGGCTACGGGTTTGGCCACCTTGAGGTGAGACTCCGACTTTCTTTCCGTAAATTAATTATTTATGGTATCCCACAATTACATAAATGTGTTTCATAGCCTAAAATCACTATTTGGGGCAGCGAATAAGTGACCCAAATAATCCACTCCGTTTCAGCACATCAAGAGGTTTTTGAGGCGGGTTTTGGCGAGTTTTGACCAATTTCGGGTAAGGTAAGGTCTTTTCTTTCAATTTGGAGTTTATGGTATTGTTATAAAGTGTATTACACGTTGTTTAAGTGTCTGGAAACATGAAAATTTCATAAATATGATTGACGATTCGAAACAAACTAAATTGAAGTTGCTATAGTTAAATTGTAGTCGAAGCAAGGTGTTATGCTCGTGGTGTGCGGCTGCAGGGTGTGGTGGTGTGTTTCAGGACCTATAAGTATTCTAAAAGAGGTGTGGGAGATGTTGGTCGCAGCCACATGACCCTTCGCTTCGCACGGTTAAAGGTTTTATAAAATAGAGACTAGAAATCCTATTTTGGTATCGTAATTTTCAGCAAGTTGTTTGGAGCTTGTGTGGTGTAATGTTGCCATGTTTTGTGTATATATGAGCTGCAGGTTATTGTTTTTGGTTGGCTGTAGTACTTAGGAATGTAATTGGAAATTTGGATAGGGCATGTTATAGGGAAAGTGATGCCCGATTTCCGGTAACCCTTAACTAATGAAAGAACTAGTCGAAAAGACGAGCGAGAAAATGAGTTTTATGAATACTTGGGCGCAACTTAAGATGTGAAAAGTCAAGGGTTGTTGATATTCGTATTTCTTCCATGTTGAATAGGTTCAAAGGAAGACGAGGCGAACGTGATAAAAAGTAACTCGTAAGAGGTATGTGAAGCTTTCTCTTGGCATGTTTTTGGCATAGGTATGTAAATCTAACTCTCTTTCCTTTTGGCATATCTTAGCCTTAAGTGAATTGTATGTAAAATATGGGGATAATTCCATTCCCAGAACTCCAAGTACGCCTCATAATCCCTATCCACAGCTTGATGTTGGAACCCCTACAAGAATTGAGTATTGCCTTTCAAGGCTTCTATGGGTAAAAGAGTAGTGTATGGGAAACTATCCTTCCTTTTTCCTGAGGTGTATTTGGCATGAAAATGAAGTTATGATGCCATGGTTTTTCACCGAGCCCCTTGATAGGGTCGGCTATATTGTATAATTTAAGCATGCATATTTTTATGATTCACAGGATACAGGTACAGGTTTTTGATTTGATATTTTATCCCTTGTTTCTCTATTTCAGATATGCTTTCAGTTGTATTATGTTATGTTTTACATACTCAGTACATATGTCGTACTGACCCTCTTTCTTTGGGAGGCTGCGTTTTATGCCCATAGGTATAGATACAGGTTTTGGGAGTCCGTCAACTTAGGATTCTGCTCAGCTCAGCTGGAAGAGTCTCCCTTGTATCGAAGCCTAATTTTAGTACTAATCGCTGATGTATAAAACTGATTTTGTTTATTCAGGGGTATGGCGGGGGCCCTGTCCCACCATGTGTTGTCATTAATATTTTTAGAGGTCTGCAGACATGTATATGTGGGTTGTGTATGTCATTTTGGTTCAGCTGGGTCTATGTGATGTATTGTACGTGTTATTATGTTATGACAGCCTCGTCGGTTTGTGTGTTCTTTCATGATGTGATACAAATGAAAGAGGCTATAGGTTTATGAAAATGTTATCACTCAATAGGGTTTTGATGTGTAGTAATATGTTGTTTACAACTCGACTTGACCACAGCTGATAAATATGTATACGAGAGTCCAGGTCGGACCTCAGTTGCGGCCTACGGGGTTGGGTCGTGACAGAAGTGGTATCAGAGCAGTTCATCCTTGGATTGTCTGCAGACCGTGTCTAGTAGAGTCTTATTTATCGATGTGTTGCGTGCCACATCTATAAATAGAAAGCTACAGGACATTTAGGATGTTACCTTTCTTTCACATCTGAGATCGTGCTATAGATCCGAGTCATAGAAAAACTCCTTATGCTAACCTTGGATTTTAACAGAAGAACGACATCAACAGAAGGAAGTAATTGACGACATGAGAAGTAACAAAGCACGCGGATAAGTAAAGGCACGAAAGATATTTATTGGGTAAGGTATTGACATGTGATTGAAATGTAAAGTCTAAACCTAAACGGGAAGTAGTCAGGGAAGTGTAACAGATGCAGGTAAAGTTGGACATATGAGGTAAGTCCATTATTTTTACATTATTGTTGATATTGAAAGCCCTATATGGCTGCGATATGAGATGATATTGAAGGTCCTGTGTGGCTATGATGTGATATGAATATATATATATATATATATATATATATATATATATATATATATATATATGTTGGCCCTGTGAGGCATTGTTGGTATTTTCTGCATGCAGGTTTTGGGATAGTAAGGATAGTAAGGAGTATAGAGGAAACTATGCCGAAATTTTTCCAGAGCAAGGAAAAGGGAATAAAACATAGAGTCTTAATATGTCTTGGAAATTGATACCGAGTACCCATATTATGCTAATTTAAAGATGTAAGAGGTACTCTCCATGTCGTCGATAAGGGGCACCCTTTTTACTCGAGGAAGTTTTATCTCGAAAAAATAAAGTTTTTAAAAGTTTGGGCAAGCTTTCAAGTCTATTTAAATATATCTAGGTCCCTCTCTATTTTACTAAACTATGCACAAGTCTATCTCTCTCGTCTTCCTCTCCATTTTCATCCCTTTTCCTTTTAGGGATGTTAATGGGGCGGATTGGGGTAGGTTAAGTATTCCCCTATTAAGATTTTGTCTACCTGATATGCTTGGTTTAAGTCACGAACCTATTTAGATCAAGCCCATCCATACCCCGTTTAGCCCCACCTTGCCCTATTTAAACCCCATTAACATATTTAAGTAAAAAAACAATATTTACTAATTTAAATTAAATGAAACATGTTATCAGTGCATCACATCAGTATCAGATGTGTTTAGAACTGAAACAAAATTTGGAAAAAATAACTACTGAACAATTACGGGGAAGAACACTCTCACAATTTAGAACTGAAAATTAATAACCAGATCTATCCATGCTCAAATAGTTTATCTTTACACATACCTATGGAGTCATGTTATTGATTAAATTTAACCAAAAAAATGTTATCAATTGAAAAAATTCAAAAAGAATATTAAAAAAAGAGTAAACACTAAATTTTACCCAAATTTAGGAATAAAAATAGTTGAATAAATCAGTCAAATAGATCGATGAGAAACAATTAAGTACACTGAAAGGAATTGCGCGCTTGTGTGATGAGCCTATTTATTTAGTTTTCAAAAGCCTGTGACCTGTCCTACTCCATCTAAATTTTAAGAAAAATATTTTGCCCCACACTACCGTATTCCACCCCATTTAAGCTTTTCCCTACCCCACCACAGTAAGAATTTACCCTGCCCACCCTGCCCTTATTGCCATCCTTATTTTCTTTCATGCTTCTCTCTTATAACTGTTGAAACGTCTCCATTCCCGACTTCTCTTCTCTCCCAACTTCATAGCTCACAAGTATATGTCCTGAAGGTGTATATGTTGGATTTTAAAGGTGTTAATGAAAAATGAAAGATTGTATCTTTTTCAAAGGATTGTGACCTTTAGGAAATGTTATGCCTTTTCTAAAGCGTTGTGGCCATTCTAAAAGGTTGTGGCTTTTTAAAATGGTTGTGCTCTTTCTAAAAGGTTGTCCCCTCTTCAAAGAGTTGTGACTTTTCTGAAAGGTTGGACCTTTTCCAAAGGATTGTGCTCTCCAATAAGGCACAATTTTCATACTACCATTTGTTGACTATAAATAGAAGGGTTTTCTCACCTCAATTTTCTCAATTGAGTTTCCTCCTTCTGCATACATTTTCTAACAAATAAAAGTAGAATTTGTGTGATTTCATTGCTGTTTTTTGAATTTGTTGAAATTATTAAAGGTTGAAGTATCACTACTTTTTTAATAATTTACCCGTTTTATCATGAAAGGAAATAATTCATAACTTTGAATGCAGTGAGGAGATTAAATTCCTTAAATATACATAGTAAATTCTGTGAATTCAAATATTAGCTTTTCTTTTCATCTTAAAAATCTTTTTATTTTACTATATTGAATGCAGAGACAACCATATATTTTTGTTTTTTCTTTATGCTTCGTTTTGTGGCCTGAAATGAACTGATCCCTATTCTCCTTAAAAAGAGCAACATATCAGTATTTCATTTTTTAATTCTAATTGTATTTTCACCAACAATTAATCTCGGATCAGTGCTTTATAAGTTCACGTGATGACCTTCTCTGACCTTGTTTAAGATTCAGCTCATGCAGTAAGATCATCCAACTATATGTTTAGGCAAGGACGCTAAAATGCTATACATTGAGATTGTATAAGAACTGTACAAGCAGCCCTCAGCTTCAAGCCCTTCACTTTACTGGTTACAATACTATTTCGTCTACCTCTTTATCAGCTGCTTTCATACATACTTTGGAAGGTCATTGTAGTATATATATGCCCCCATCTCATTTAACCATTCTACTGCATTTAAGTTAATTTGCCTAACCCTCAAAGGACGTCTACCTTTCTACCAAGTATCCTACTCTCTATATACCGTTCTCTAGCTTACTGTAAAGGGTTGATAGTCGAAGCAGTTGGTGGAAACAGAATGGATGGCATGTCCCTGATCCGGTATCCACTGCCCCAGAAAGAGGCAAGGGAAAGGCCCATTATAGCCATTGCAACAACAGAACATGCAGGGGGTACCGCTTGACTGCTTCCAAGAAATTGAGTTGCGAGTAGCCCCGCCAGTGTAGAACTCTGCATTCCTGTGCATAAAGAAATCGTCCTGCAGACTTCTTCTTCAAACCTGCCATTGTACTTAGTATTATATATGACTTTCCAGCTACGCTTAACAATAATCTCTTAACTAGACAAGTCTTCAATTAAGAATATAAAATGCATGTTTTACTCCACAGCAATGAAAGCAGAATAGATAAGAAAGAACACCACAAGTTATCTTCAAGCCCACAGACGACAACAAATTGAAGTAATTAAAGATAGTGTTTCAGCAGGCAGCAAGAGTTGAACATTAGTAACTTTCCGAGCAAAAATCATCATTTTTTGATGAGTGAAGAATCAACATATGATATTTAAGCACTCATTAAACAACAGATATTCAACCTAAAAATGGACAGGTCAATTAATGTGAATGTCCATTGGATCAATTTGATATGACTCTTGCATCACTATGATGAAACAGAGTATGGATAGTCCATTTTATATGAAATCAGAAATACATTCTTATGATGCAGTAGATAGTACATTCATGAGTATCACATAATCTAAAAACATAAAAGCAACATCAACATGACAGAAAATGTGTCACAAGTACAGTGCTTTCACAAATGCATTTCATCACATAAAACAGGTGCAGCTAGAAGAGACTAGCCAATTACCTAAAAATTGGAAGTTTCGAGAGCCAATAACCCACTGCAAATGCCATTGCATGAAATGTCAGTACGGGAGCGATCAATTTTGCACCCTCAGCAGAAAGAATCTGAGCACGATTGATTGCAAGAGGGCTGCCAATACACAGTGAAGTACAAAGCATGGCAACAAATGGCATCACAGGTTGAACAACAGATACTACTGGTTTTGCATAGGTGTTCAGCACTAAGCCAAGACCGACGGGGAGAAGAACGACCTGCAAAGACAGTAAATGAATATGGACTCATTTTGATGTAAACAACTGAGATATTATGAAATAAAAAGCCTTTAATCAGTACTGTTTGGCATATTAAAATTCTGCTAATTATCAAGCAGCAATAGTGTTGGGGCATCTGATACCTGCAAGATTGACTTTGACATTGCAACTGCATCAACTGGAACGACTGAACCAATAAGCAGGCCAGTTAAAAGTGGAGTAACAAGAACTGAAGCAATGGTGCTTGAACTGGTCAAGAGAATACTGAAAGCCACATCACTTTTGCTCAAGAAGCTGGCATAACTTGATAATTGAGCCCCTGCAACACAAGACATAAGGACAAAACCAGCGTAGAACATCGGAGGCATCCCAAATGCCTGTGCTACCAGCAAGCCAAGAGCTGGCTTCAGGACATATTGAGCAACGAATCCAACAGATAAGGGCAAAGGTCTGCAACCAACAAAGGTCAAAAGCTTTACAACCAAAATGCTAAATACTTTACCAGTGATCAGATCCATAAAACTAGTAATTTGGGCTTACCTTTTAATCGCAAGAGCAAAATCATCAATAGAAAGTCTAATACCAATTGATAACATGATTCCTCCAAGTGCAGGAGCGTACAATTCTTTAGACACCCTGCATTTTCCTCTATCAATTATACAAGGCAACAATATACAAATGTTGAAGAAATCACCAGTGTGGTAATTTAAGGCAAGATTGTAACCCCTGCAAGATCATACTAGAAAGAAGTAAAATATAACCCAGGAAAAAGTAAATTCCATTTTCCCTGATTGAAAAAACATCTTCTGTTTAAAATATGTTAACTATTTGTCGGTTGAGGCTATTAGAGACTGAGATGCACAAAAACAAAAGATTATACCCGTAAGCCATAGTTAAAGTACAGGGAATTTGCTTCACCAGCATGACATCAGTACTCCTGAACCCGAAAAAATTTTGCAGAGCTAAATTCGATAAAAAAAATTAAATAAATAAATTCCATTCCCAATAATAACTTATCTAATAGTTGAACTTCAGAAAGTGTTCGTTCCGCATTTTTCAACAAAACACTTTTCTAAAGGAAAGGTCAAATTAAATACATACTTGAAAAATTAGAATCACAGGAGTTTAGAGTCGAAGTTGCGCAAAAGAAGATAGAACATGTGGTTACCATGTGAAAGTTGAAGGCTGAGAAAGAGCAGCCACAGCAGTGAGCGCCACAACAAAAGGAAGCAATGCAGAAAGTGCTTGTGAATAATCTACCTTATCTTCATCTTCTGCTATATAAAAGCTCCTCGGATTTGCACCAAACGACAGTAACGACAAGTTGCCTTCCCGTCTGTGCAAACCCACTCTCCCAGTTAACGACGACGGAGTCGAACATGCAACAGCGTTTAAGCCGCCCCCATTATACCCTTTAAGAGCTGGATACCTTATAAAAAAATTCTTACTATGGAAAATCGAATTGGGGATAGAAAGGATAGGTTTTGGGTATTTGAGGGATAAAGATGGAATTGTTGACATTCTGGGAATGAAAGAAATAGCTCTGCGGTTAGTATGAATAATCCCGATCGCCGGAGAAAATTGGGTAGTTTTCCCGGCGAGGGGAGAGAGAAAAGGAGAGGAGGAGCAAATCGCTGAAGAGATGAGAAGAGAGTTTTATACAGCAGAACTTTTTTATGGTGAATTACGTTCATGTAAACTTCTCTTTCTTCTTTTTTTTTTTTAGAGATGTTTTTACAGTTGTAAATGTAGTATATTTGACTGCAATATTGAAGCTGCCCCTGCAGTAGGAGATGTTTGTTCAAAAAGTATCCACATATTTGCAATGTCACCCTCATCTTACTTATATTTTCTCATTTAAAATAAAAATCGTCGTTTTTTAAAAAATCTGTTTACATGTGGAAAAACTATTCTTTAAACTATCTAACGTGGACAATTGTTCTTCATAAATGTAAAAAGCAATCCACAAAAAGGAGGAGGATATCTCGTCCCATCATAGTATAGTTATACAAACTTGGCCTAAGGATGGCCATCCGAAATATTGCCTTTTGAACAAGATTTTCTTCAAAATGAAGTTCCTACAATGTCTGTCCACATTTGCTTCTTCACAAATAGAGGTGGAACTAACAGTGGTTCTTCTTCTTCCAACGCACTAGCCCTTGCTCTCTCCTTACTCAGTCTATATGCTAAGTTGTTCGGTTCCCTAAAGATGTGAGCCACTGGTGGATTCTCCATCTTTTGAATCAATGACTTGCACTCAAATATAACATTGGTATATAGGGGGTTGCCATCTTTTAGCATTTTGATTACCTCAGTAGAGTTGATGTTGATCTCTAGAGGTCTGATGTTTTTATTATTTGCAATGCTGAGGCCTTTCTGGAGAGCTTGCAGCTCTGCGAGTATGGGATTATTGTGGGCAACCTTTTGCATGAAGCCTATACACCAATCGCC
This sequence comes from Solanum dulcamara, assembly GCF_947179165.1. NCBI lineage: Eukaryota > Viridiplantae > Streptophyta > Magnoliopsida > Solanales > Solanaceae > Solanum > Solanum dulcamara. The sequence goes on along the minus strand of NC_077239.1, from coordinate 44,495,821 downwards.
TTTATGGTTTCTAATCACCCCACCAATCCTTCACATATCAGTGGAGTTTATGGTGGCACCATCAGTGTTCAAAATATAACGTCCACTCCCTAGAGGATTCCATTTAACCTGGATGGAGGTAGGAAGTGGGGTTTGGGATTCTCTTTGCTTAATGACAAGATAGTAGTCAGTGGCTTAGTTAAGGGAATTGATGAAGGAGATACCGTCTTTCTTTTGATTGAAGACATTCCCATTTTTCTGGATCTAGATTTTCTAAAAGCAGAAAGGGATCAGGGCTTCCCAAGTTATGAATTTATTGTAGTATTTTCCCTTATTGTCCTTCTAGATGGATTCCCAATTCTCCCAGTTGGTATCATGGATGTTGAGGACCAAGGATAGGTGGTATGGGAGTTTACTTCCTCCCAGAATTTGGAGACATTTGGGCAAGTGAAGAAGATATGATTAATATCTTCAGGCCTGAGGTTACAGTAAGTGTAGTTGGGGTCAATGGCAATACCTATTCTATGGAGGTGGTTATTGGTGAGGAGTCTACCATGGTGAAGTAACCAAAGAAAGATTTTAATCTTGTTAGGTCCTATGGCTTTTCAAATCTAGTTGAAGCTCTTATGGGATTGGTTCTGTTCCTTAGTGGATGAGTTGTGGATAAGTTTGTAGGTTGTTTTGGTGCTGAACTCTTCCCTAGTTATGAGGTTCCATCCTAGCTTATTTTCTGTCCAATCAGGGTGTAGATGGATGGAATTCATATTGTTAAGGACATTCTCAGGAAGTTGGAAGGATATGCCAGTCGTATCCCACTCTCCATCCTTCCAAATGTTGCAAACCTTAAGGTTCTCCTCTCCTTTGTTAAGGGGACTCTGGAGAATATTTCTAATGGCATCATGATTTGGTATCCAGTTGTCATAGATGAGGTTGGCATTTTTGCCATTTAGCACCGACAATCTATGACCTCCTATACTGTCTTTCCAACCATTCAGAATGCAACTCCAGGTTCTGGAGTTAGGGCATTTCCTCCACTTCAGATTTTTTCTGAAATGTTTAGAAAGAAGAGTTTTGCTCCAAAGGCTGTTGGAGCTATGGTAAAGCTTCCAAGCTAAGTTAGCATGGGAAGTTATGTTTCTGGTCTCACTTCTTTAGGTTCCCAAGCTCCCTTTATCTTTAGAATCAGTGACAATGTCCCAATTGATTAAGTGTAGCTTCTTTTTCACACTGTTAGAGCCTTAGATGAAGTCCCTCCGAATTTTGTCAATGGTGTTATTGACTTTAGTGGGGATTTTGATGTATTGCATGATATGGATGGGAATGCTACCAAGGGATGCCTATGCAAGAACAGTCTTGCCAGTTATGTTTAGAAAGTTGGTTTTCCACCAATTTAACTTATTGCTCATGCTATCAATGATGAACTGGAAGTCATTGTTGGTAGGTCTCTTGTGGAATATGGAAAAACCCAGGTATTTTCCAAAGGTGCTACTGGGCTTTATATTTAGGATGCTAGAGCAAGAGTTAGCATTGTTAGTGTTGCATTTAGAGGAGAAGATGAAATTAGATTTATTGGTATTGATGCTTTGGCCAGACTTGACACAGAACTCTTTGAGAGTGTTCACTATAAAGGAAGAGTTTGCATGGTCAGCTTTGGCAAAGAAAGTGGGATCATCAGCAAAGAAAAGGTGGAAAAGTGTGGGGGCCCTAGGATAGATTTTAATAGGAGACCACAGGATGATAGCAACATTCCTATCAATGTCTCTAGAGAGTCTCTCCATGCAAAGGATGAATAGGTAAGAGGAGATGGGGTCACCCTGCCTTATCCCTTTGGAAGGTTTAAAGGCCTTAGTTTTTTCTCCATTGACTAAGACACTAATGAAGCTTCCACAGACACAGGACATGATGATTTTGGTAAGGCCAGGAGGAAAATTAAAGAGTGTGAGGGTAGAATTGATGAAGGACCACTCAAGCTTATCAAAGGCCTTTTCCAGGTCAATTTTCAGAATCATGTTAGCAAATTTTCCTTTCATTCTTTTGAAGTGGGAGATGTATTCCTAGACAATGACAGTTGTATGAGGCTCTTTTATTGGAAAGAAATCTTGTTTGGCAAGGATAAATGATGTAGTTGAGAATAGGCTTGATTTTGTTGACTATGATCTTTGTGACAAGCTTGTACACAGTATTACACAGACCTATGAGTATGTAGTTCTTAAGGATGGTGGGGTTGTTGCACTTAGGGATGAAAAAAAATAGAGTATGGTTTACAATTTCAGGCATGATCCTCCTAAAGAAGATATCTTTGCAAAAGTCAGATGTTTTACTTCCTACCAAGTCCCAATACTTCTGGTAGAACAAAGGGTTTAGGCCGCAGGACCAAGAGCTTTAAGAGGGCTAAATGATTTGATTGCACTAGGAATTTCAGAATCTTTGAGGGGGAGGTCCATTTAATGACTTTGAGAAGGGCCTCAAGGTTGTCAAAGCTCTATTGGACAAGGTTTTTAAAGAAGGGATAGCCACACCACATGGGCTCTAGTCTAAAGGATCTTTTTTGTTTATCAGTCCAAGGGGGATTGAGATTAACTTTCATGGGACAGTGGTTAGACTTGGCTCTGGGAGATGGGTAACAGTGGAGTGGGGGAATCTTATTATCGAAGGTTTATTGGCTAAACACCTATCAAGTTTTTCTAGGATAAGGTTTTGCCTATTACTATATCTCTTATTGGTCCAGGTGTATTTACAACCTTTAAACCCCAGGTCTACCATATTGCAATCATCAATGCATCTTTTGAAGAGGCCCGCTTTGTAATTATTGATTTGATTGCACCCTCTTTTCTCACTAACTTTAAGGATCTCATTGAAATCACCACCCACAAACCATTCCCCTTTAACAGTCAAAGAAAAATTAGAAAGTTCATCCCAAAGTCTAACCTTGATGTGAAAATCATTGCTAGCATAAATTACAGTAAAACTCCAAGGGTTTGGGTTGGGGATTACTTGGACCATGGCATGGATACTCTGAGAGGTGATGACTATGTCTTCAAGAAAGAGGATCTCATTTTTCCACATGACCACCATACCACCAGATAGTCCTTCATCTAGAGACTGAATGTAGGCATCGTATCGCAGTACCTTAGTGAGTCTTTTGTGGTCATCCATCCTAGTTTCTAAGAGGATGACCATTGTTGGCTTATGCGTTTTCACCATCGATTCACAGTGCCTCCTGAAGTTAGCACTATTTGCATCCCTAACATTCCACATTATGAAGTTCATTGGTGTTAGTAAGGGTGATGATGGTGTTTTGGGATTCTTTCCCTTGTTCATTCGGGGAGGCCTATGAAGGTCTATCAACGGTTTAATGGCTAAGGCTGCTGGACAACCATCCTTCTCGCTTCTTAATTTTAGAAAGAATAGAGTCAGGTACCTTGGTCCAAAGACCACATATGCCTCTCTTGACAGATCCTTGAGTTCCTTGCTTATGGGTTTTTCCAATACTATGGCTTGAATTCTTTGTTCCCTGAAGGAGGCTAGGAGGAGTTCCAGCTCCTCTTTGCTTCTCTTCACTATTTCGACGTCTGCCTCCACATCCTTTGTTTTTGGTCCCTTGTCGCTCTGGGATCTATGGTGAGTGTCTTCAGTTGGGACAGGGGAATGAAGTTTAGGTTCAGGATTTTTTCCAGTTGAGGGTTTAAAGGGGAAAGGGGTGTTCTGGAATATTTGGGACATTAGGAGGTTGAGTTATGACATCGACAATGGGTTTGGGAAATTCATGAGTTGGGCTTGTAGCAAGGTCTAGAACCAGACTAGCTGGCCCAGATTGTCGATATCATGGTTCAAGCCCTCCTTCACAATGTGGGCTAGAAAGGCAGGGACTTGGACTAAAAGTGTTATCGATGTCTCTCCGACTCTGATCTAGAGAAATAGAGACTCTCTTGCATTGCTAGCTCAAACCACAATTTCGGAGTGTGGTTTGGAGCTTGTGGTTCCATGACCAAGATTAATGGTGAGTTTTCCATCAGTTTGGAATTATGGTGGTGAAGCACTTTCTTGAATTTGAGCAGAAGAAATAGTAGAGGATATAAAGGAAGTTGGTAGGTTGACATTACTTATAGGGAGATGAAGGGTGTAGTAAATTAAAGTGACACCATCAATCACTTAATTCGGATTTTGGCGATGATTAATCTTTTCAAGATAAATATCTTGAAGCAAATCCTAGAAGGAGGTGGTGTCCATGGGACTTGAAGGGTTGGGTTCTCTCTTACTAAGGAAAAAGTTATTATTCGCGGGCCCCTCGCCATTAATAGCGTTAATAGAGAGGGGAGAAAGAGTAATCGTTTGGGAATATGGGGACAGTGAAGTGCCAAATCCAAGTGGGAGTTGGCAAAGTGAATTTAAGGGATAATTAAAGGCAGTAGTTGGGGGGTTATGGGGGCCACCCTTTTTGACTTCGTCCTTAGTGGATTTAATGCCTTTTTCCCGACAACCCCTTATTTTCTTTATTCTAGAAATTTGCATTGTGGGGTTGGGGATTGCAGCGGATTTAGACTGACGAGTTAGAAGGGTGTACTTGTTTGAGTTATGAATAGTGGACTTATCTGGGCATTAGGCGGTTGCCTGGCCGTGGTTCTTACCTGAGCGTCACCATGTCTTGCATTTTCTGCCTTCTCCGGGTGTTCTCTTTCTTTGGCAACCGGTTTCTTTCTTCTCGGGAAGGAGACCGTTTGCCATTTTTCTTCATCATGTGGTTGCTTTGATGGTTTTGGATCATGGATTTTGTCAATTTGGGGGGTATGAAATGAGCAATTCCTTAGACTATGCCCCAATTTTCCACAGCAGGTACATAGAATCCCTTCCCCCTCATAGATAACCCTCTAAACGCGACTTTCAATGTGGACGGAGTTTTTGATAGGGGAATCCAAGGGATGCAAATTCTAGAATATCTTCCTCTTAATGTTAAGGAGGTATAAGTGTCGATTTGTAGTAGTTTGCCCAGTCTCCTACTAACTTTCTCCAAGATGTATTTTTCATATAATTTGGTAGGTAGTTATGGTAGCCTTGCCCAAAATGTAGTGTGAGTTACTATGGCTGCTTCTGGGATGAAGTTTGATTCCCACTTTTTAACTGATAGAAATCTTCTCACGATGAACCACGAGCTTTGGTGGAGTACTTTACTCATGTTGTCTTACTATTTGAATTTGACTACGAAAAATTCCCACTCCAAGTCTATTAGTGTGAGGGATTTCGTTAGTTTTCACATTTCTATCAGTTTATTCCTCATATACGCATGTGTCATTTTCCTCCCAAATAGTTTGATGATTAGGAAATATTTCAATGGGCTATGGATCCTTGCCATTTCATCATTCGTGAGGAAGATGTTTTCCGTAGTAGCTTCTAGTTCATCTTCAATGTGATGCTCTTCGAGTGCATAAGAGATATTTAGATCTTTCTCTTTATTCAGGAGGATTTCTTTGAAGAAGCTTGGACTCCATTTGTCCTCATCCATATCTATAAATAATAAATTTTTGAGCCGAGAAAAATAAATAATCAAGACCGAAAAATTGGAGTAACAAAGAGTAATATTTGATTTCAAAATGTAGTGGGTGTTACAATCTCTATGATAATCTTTTGATTCTTCAAATAATATGGAATATGTTGAACTTGAATTTGATTTAGAATCAAGGGCTTGAATAGCTTGATCTTGAATCTTCATCTTCAAATTTGGATTTGAATTATTCGTCACGAATACTTGTATGGTTATGACGAATAATAAATATGAACAAGTAACTTGATCTTGAATTTCTTGACATTTTTCTTCGTTCTTGATCTTGAACTTGAACTTGAATTTGATTACTTGAACTTTGTAGCTTTGTAAAAAATTTGTGACCTTTGATCCACTAGCTCTCTTCTTGCTTCTTGTTCTTTTTTTAAAACCCCCCTCTGAGAATAATGAGGACCCCTATTTATAGTTGTAGGGAGTGGTGTGAGGATGTGATTTGATTGATTGGTTTGAACTGACCAATTAGATTTCTTTGGTAAAAAGCTTTAATTTGATTGGTCAGAACATGTCACATATACACGTGGCATTATTCTAGTGTCTCATTTAATTTAACTTAGATTGCCACATAACTTAGACACGTGGCATAATTTTAGTGGCTTATTTAATTTGACTTGGATTGCCACATAATTTTGGCACATGACATAATTCTAATGGCTCATTTAATTTGACTTGAATTGCCATATAACTTTGACACGTGGTGTGATTTTAGTAGCTCATTATATTTGACTTGGATTGCCACATAATTTTGATACATGGTGTGCTTTTAGTGGATCATTTATTTGACTTGTATTTCTACATCATTTGGACTATTTTCTTGAATTTAATATAGTCTAAATTAATTTACAGATTTAAATCTAATATAATTCTAATGTTTACAAATCCCCCCAACTTCAATTCTTGTCGAAGTATTTTATATATAGACTAGACTTGAAGTATTAACTAAACGATAATAGTATGTCGTGCAATTTAATATGCACCATGAACATATTAAATTAATACGTTCCTCCAATTAGAGTGACATAGTTGAAGTAAATAATGAGACTCCAATTGGAACTTGATCACGTGGCCAATTATTATTATTATTTATTTATTTATTTATTATTTTATTTTTTATTATTTCTTTTTACTAGATTTGAACAATTAGAATAGGATAGAGATCAACAAAATAAAGGGTAGGCATTTGCTAATAAAAAAATAAAATAATAATAATAATAATAATCATCCAATTAGAATTCAGAAAGGACATACTCCTTTTAAAATACGAATAGCCCAAGTTTTCACAATTTCACAACCAATTAGGATTTGGAGAGAATAAATTTGTACCATTCCACTAGAGTCCTAACCCAAAAAGTAATTATAGTTACTTTGGGAGAAGGACTCCCTCACAATCACTATTTGTCTATAAATAGACTTTTCCTTTTATTTATTTTTATCATTGGCATTGACAATTTTGATGTTCCTTTTTGCATACACTATTGAGTTCATTAACATACGAGATACGTTTTTTTTTGTTTAGACCATTTTTTTGCAAGTAAAAATATTACTTCATATACAATAAACTTTTATTCTATTGGAGTCAAAGATGCTGCATTGTTTGAGACAATAATTTTACATTATCTTTGATGAAGACTTTACACCGATTGAATCAAATGCATCACATAGTCTAAGTCAAAGACTTTACACCGTCTGAGGCAAAGACTTTACATGATTTATGGCAAAGACTTCACACCGTCTGAGTCAAAGATATCACATAGTCCAAGCCAAAGACTTTACACTAACTAAGGCAAAGACTTTACATGATTTGTGGCAAAGACTTTATATCGTCTAAGTCAAAAGAATCACATAGTCCAAGCCAAAGACTTTACACCATCTGAGGCAAAGAATTTATATGATTTGTGGCAAAGACTTTACACCGTCTGAGTCAAAGGCATCACATAGTCCAAGCCAAAGACTTTTACACCATCTGAGGCAAAGACTTTATATGATTTGTGGCAAAGACTTTACACCATCTGAGTCAAAGACATCATATAGTTCAAGCCAAAGACTTTACACCATTTGAGGAAAATATTTTATATGATTTGTGGCAAAGACTTTACGCCGTTTGAGTCAAAGGCATCCCATAGTCCAAGCCAAAGATTTTATACCGTCTAAGACAAATAATTTACATGCTTTGAGTTGAAGGTATCACGTCGTATGAGCCAAGGACTTTACACCGTCTAAAGCAAAGACTTTACATGATCGATAAAGACTTTACACCATTTAGATTAGGCATAGTTCATGCTCAAAGAATATAATCATTCATTATTGAGATTCATGACAATGATTATTGAATTACTAATTTAAGCGCTAATAAAACACTTTCTTTTTTTTCTTTTTTTTACAGATTGAATCATGGTTTACTTTAGAGATTTGACTTCCTCTTCTTCAAAGTTGCGATACCTTGTGATATCATATCATAAGGACAGTAAGGTGGAGACCAAATTTCTTGTAGGTACGCCATTAGCTGGCCAATATGCTACTCCTTGGCCATCTTTGGGGGAACTTCCTAGTTTAGATGATTGGACTCTTGAATATAACAATTGTCCTCCCAAGACATGGGTACTTTGCACTCCTAATCATCATACAAAAAATATTGCAACTTCTTTACCCTATTTGGGGAGACGAATCATAAATAGAGAGATTCGATGGGATGACACTTTCACACTTGATGGAGTGTTTCACTACATTCTAGGCTATTGAGAGTGGGCTGAAGATATCCTTAGTAGGAATCACCAGACTTTGAAGGATGAAAAAATATGATGTTGTGTATGGTTCTCTTTTTACTTATGATCGTAACACTAATATCTTACAAGCCTTATGCAAAGCTTGGTGTCCTGTTACAAATACTCTACTTACCTCAGTTGGAGAATTATCTATATCACTTTGGGATTTACGTGGTCTACCCATAACAGGAAGTCTTCACGAGGAAGTCGTGTCAAATGTTGCAGAACTTTTAGGTATATTTGATAAGGAAAAAAAGGTTTCTCCCTCACTCTTGTGAGCATTTATTCGATGCCTTTCATCAAATCCGACTAGAGAATAATCATGACGTGAATGTTTCTGTAGAAAGATGGGTAGAGTTTTGGTGTAAGAAAGATACAAAATATAGACAATCTTCACCAAGAAGAAAAAAAAGTCCGCCCGTATCAAGTCATTGCATAACCCAACTGGCGTAATTGATGAGTCTGTTAATTGGTCTTCTGCTGAAGAAGCTTTGTTTTACAAGTTAGAAGTTAAGAGTCACAAGAAAAATGAAACATACTTGGCAGCCTTTTTATCTTGCTGATTATGCGTATTTGTGCTTCCTATGAACGAGGATGGCTTTATTCTTTCGGACGTCTTCAGAATCGCCTGTCATTTTGCATGTGGACGAAGAGTTAGCCTTGCAGTTCCAGTCTTAGCTAGCATTTATAGAGGTCTAAACACAATTTCAAGATGCTCACGACTTGATCTCGTCCAAACTTGTTTTCCAATTTATTACGTGTATGGTTGGTTGGCCTTTTACTTCAAAACTCATTATCCATTAGCAGGTGGACCGGCTGATCCTCTTATGTCTTCTTTTTCTGGCGAAGGTGTTGCTAAGTATTTTGAAAAAGAGGATGCAAGGAAGTGTATAGATGGAGGAGGAACTATTGCCTGGGAGGCAACATTGATCAAAAGGCCTAATGCTCACCATTACCGCGAAGATGACACTGAAAAGGAATTTTGATCGAATTTCTTTATGAGCCTTCACTCAAACTATCTCACTTTAAGGGATGAAAATATATTTATTATGGAGCCTTATAGTCCCCATAGATTCAGTCATTAATTTGACTTTTTTTAAGATGATTCTGGTCGATTAGATTGAGATTTTCGTGAAGCTTCATTAGCCGAGGGTTTAAGGTTTGCACGAATTTATTTGTTGATAAAATCTAAGGAAAGAGCAATATTTCCTCCTAAATATCATTGTTTATCACCTTGTGTGTTTCGATAGTGCAAGAGAAATATCATTGTATGAGAGCACCAAAGTTAGGAGAGACTTAATTTATCAGAAACCAAACTTCTTAATCTAAAATATATCCAAAATTTATATCTCAAGTCCCTCAGGAACTTTCTAAACAAACTTCAATAAAATGAACTTCACATGCAGGAAAGCTGACAGATTCATATTTGCATGATCTTATTAAAAATAATCATATCTCAACGTAGAGAAGCCGAAAAGAAGATTCATAGAACTACACTGTGTACAATAATCACACCTAATATCTTTTCATATTTGTACAAATATTTCTTTAAAGTCAATTCAAATTCTGTCTTGATTGGCCTTCTCTAATTCACACATTATATATAACAATATACAAGAACATTGTGATGCTCAAATAATAGTGTGCCTCATTTTTTTTGAACTTATGATACTAAACTTAGGATATAACTCTAAGCACCACGGACCTCGGCGAAGAGGGTCAAGAGAGACTATGTGTTTTTTGGATACTAATGCGACTGAACTCAGAATGTAATTCCAAGTGCCTACATACCTCAGTGAAGAGGATCAAGTTTTTTTATTGTTTTTTTTGTGTCCTAACTTTTTCCTAGGCCATCTCTTTGAGATTTTCAACCTAGCGGACATTTGTTTTTGATGCCGTGCACAGTTTATACTCTTATGGGCTAGGAGTAGCATGCAGTTTATGCTCGTACCTTAAGGAACGTGTTTTTTTTCTTCAAGGATAGTATCTCTTTATGAACTTTCCATTAATGGGGCCAATGAGCAATCCTTCTGAGTCAACTAGTTTGTAAGCGCCACTTGAGTATACTTATTGTACCACATATGGTCCATCCCATTTAGTGGAGAACTTGCTTCTAGACCAACAAAAAGTAATAATAGGCCTTCTTACAACAAGAACTTGATCACCCACTTAGAAGCATCTAAGACGAACCTTCTTATTAAAATATCGAGCTAGACGAGCTTAATAACATATTAGACTTTGTTGGGCCTCTAGTTTTTTTTCATCAAGAGCCTCCAATTCTTCAAGGTGTAACCAAGCAATTTCTTCATTAGTGAGTCCTTCTTGAATGGAAAGGTGCAATGATGGGATTTGACACTCAAGTGGAAGGACTACTTCAACTCCATAAATAAGAGAATATGGAGTCGCTTGTGTTGGCGTGCGATACGTATGCCCAAAGAGACTCTTTCATTCTTTTATGCCAATCTCTCTTAGACTTGGAAACAACTTTCTTCAACAAGTTGCAGAGTGTCTTGTTAAATGTTTCAGCGAGACCATTAGCAGCCGCATAATACATAGAGGAATTGCGTTGCTTGAAGCCAAAAAGATCACATATCTTCTTCATTAACTTGTTATCAAATGGTTTGCCATTATCTTTCAATATGTATCGAGGAATACCAAAACAGTAGATAATATTGACTCGAATGAAGTTAGCGACATTCTCTTTCTTCACTTCTCTAAGAGAAACAACTTCTGCCCATTTTGAGAAGTAGTTAGTTGCATCCAGGATGTACAAATGTCCACCATAGGACTTAGGCAATGGTCCAACAACATCCAAACCCCAAGCTTCAAATGGCCATGAGGAAATAGTTAGGTGCAATACTTTTGGGGGTTGATGTATAAAATTCACAGAGAATTAGCAAGCTTTACATCTTCGAAAGTAATCCAGACAATCTTTCACCATGGTTTACCAATAATATTCCATCCTTTTTATGTGAAAATAAAGTTTTGGCCCAGATTGATGCGCTCCACATACTCTAGAATGTGCGTCTTGCATAGATTGAGTAGATTCATCTGCCCCTAACATTGTAAAAGAACTCTATCGAACGATCACTTGTAAAGTGTATTTTTCTAATAAAGAAAACGAGGGAAAACGAGCGGCTCATCGTCGGATTTTTGTCTTTCTTCAAAGATTTTCTGGCAATATTCTATAACACAAGTAATCTATTATTGGTTGTCACCAATCTTTAATTTCAACCTCCGAAGTGGCGATAACTTGTTGAAATTCTTCTTCATGCTCATCTGGAGGCGGAGTTATCTATATTTGGCAAACCATAACTTGCATTTCATCAGGCGATACTAATGCAGAAGCTAAAGCTGCCAACGTAGCAGCCTTCTTATTTTCCTTTCTAGGGACATGTTGAATAGTCACCTCTCCAAGCCATCCTATCATCTTTTGAGCATAATTGTAGTATGAGAGTAAATCAGGCTTCTTTACTTCATAATTACTCAAGACTTGATTGATCACCAACTTAGAATCCCCAAAAACTTGTAGTTGTAATTGTTTCATATCAACGGCCATTTCAAGCCCAAGTAAGAGTGCTTGATATTCAACAACATTATTGGAGCAGTGTTGTGTTAGAGTGAAGGAGTATGGCAAAACTTCTCCATGGGAAGTGAAAAATACCACTCCAATACCGGTTCTTTCAGGATGTGCAGCACCATCAAAATACATCTTCCAAGGTGGCTGAATTTCCACTAGCATTGGGTCTTTATTAGGCAATTCATCAGATAACTCCCAATTATTCGGAATTGGATGATTGGCCAAGAAATCTGCTAGCACTTGTCCTTTTACTGCCTTCTGAGATATATACACAATTTCAAATTATTAAAATTGGAGGTACCACCTTGCTAGTCGATCACTTAAGACAGGCTTGGACAAGATAAACTTGATAGGATTTGCTTTAGAGACAAGTTGTACAATATGAGCTTGGAAGTAATGTTTCATCTTCTAAATCGAGAATACGAGTTCTAGATATAACTTCTCAATAGGTGAATATTTGATCTCATTTTGTGTCATCATCCTACTAAAGTAATATAGGGCATTTTCTTTCCCTTCATTATTTTCTTGTGCGAGAAGTGCTCCTACTGACCTTTCTTGTACTGTAATGTATAAAATCAATGATTTTCTAGGTATAGGAGCTGCAAGTACTGGATACTTCATCAGATAAGACTTAATGCTCTCGAAAGCATTAGTACAAGCTTATTCCCATTCAAAAGGAATATCTTTCTTCATAAGGTGACTGAACGATTGACATCTCCAAGCTAGATTTAACCTCCTAAGATATGCTAATTTTTCTTGTAAGCTTTTTAACTCCTGAATATTTTTTGGCTCAGGCATCTTCAAAATAGCATCTATATTATCTTGGTCAATCTAGATTCCTCGATGTCGAATAATAAAACCGAGAAACTTTTCCGAAGTAACTCTTAAGGCATATTTTAAAGGGTTCATTTTGAGTTGGTATCTTCGAAGTCGTTCAAACACCATTCTCAAATCTTGCAAGTGGTCATCACTCTTCCTTGATTTCACCACTAAGTCATCAACATAGCACTCAACAGTTTTATAAAGCATGTCATCAAAGATATTCTGCATGGCTCTTTGATAAGTAGCCCCAGCATTTTTTAAACCAAAAGGCATTACTTTGTAGAAATATATACCTTTAGAAGTACGAAATGCAGTAAGTTCTTCATCCCTTGGTGCCATATGAATTTGATTGTATCCAGATGAACCATCCATGAAAAACATTGTCTCGTATCTAGTTGTGGCATCAATCAGAAGCTCAGGGATTGGAAGAGGAAATTCATCCTTAGGGCATCCATTATTAAGATCTCTAAAGTCAACACAAATTTGTATTTGGCCATTCTTCTTTCTTACAGGTACAATGCTTGAAATCCATGTAGGATATTTGACTTCACGAATGAAACCTGCTTCAACAAGCTTGCTAACTTTAGTTTCGATCAAAGGAACCAGTTCAGGTCTAAAGCGATGTTGAGCTTGTTTAACAAGATGAGTGCCTCGTTTCACAGCAAGACAATGAACTGCAACTTTAGGGTCTAATCCTGGCATCTCTTTGTAACTCCAAGCAAATACATCCCTAAATTCCATAAGCAGCTCAATATATTTCTTCTCTTCATCGTCATCTAGTGAAGCACTTACATATGTAGGCCTTATATCATTATCAACCCCAAGATTTACTTCCTTTAATGCATCAACAGTATTATTTATCCCTTCCTCGAGTTCAGGTTACACATCTTTAGCATCCTGATCTTCTTGAGGATCACCATCGTTAAAAGATATGTGATGGCATACATGAATATCAACAAACCCATCCTCAATATTTGCATATAGTGAAGTACTTTCCTCGTCATAAATTGTGATATGATTTGATGATCCCACACTTTCTTCATCTTCATCTCGCCACCTAGTGTGAACTATGGTATAAGTTCTTGCTCTTAGGACATCTCCACATGAAACTATAAGTTTTGTTTCTTGCCTCATTCTAGAAGGAATCAAATGGGGCAATTCTTGGGTGAATTATGCTCTCAAGCATGTACCCATTTTCCATTGCTTTATAATTTCCTTGGTACTTGTATTTCTTCTTTATTGGTCCCAATCGATCAAACACTGAAGTTTTTGGAGTTGATTCAATTAGCCGATCAAATATAGAAACATTAGGAGTCATTCCACTAAGTCGATCAAACACAAAAGGCTTCTTGTTGAACATCATAGGTTCTTCCACAGGGGTAATGTAGTTGATGCTCATCCTTTTTATAAAGATTCAAACTGGCGATGGTTGTTTGTAACCCAAGACTTCGTGCGATTGCTTGACAACATACCCTCTCTCTATCATCATCCTTTAAGTTGGATTTAGGCCATGATTTGCCTTTTCAATAACTTTATTTGGAAGCTTCTCTACTTTAAAAGCTTCATTGGGATTGTATCATGCTTTCACCAACAACATATATGCATTTGGGTCAAAACCCTCATTTGTATGCTTTTTAGGAAGTAATTCATATGAATCATGATTTGATGGTCTGACAAATCCTTCTATCATTTTTGAAGGTGATTTGATTGCATCAATTTGGTTGATAGGAAATGTCAACTTGCTACTCTGCAACTCAGAGGGTGAGATCTTGACCTTGTTTGTCTTTGGGACATAGTGAGAAATAAGAATCATTCTCTTACTTGAAGTTGCCTCACTTGTCTTAGGTACTTTACTCATATCTGAAAGCGTTTTATTCTTTTCAATCATGACCCTTGTATTATTAGGTGTTACATCAACCTTTTTTGTGACATCATCAGGTATCGCGTTATCAACTTTGACTTGTTTTGAAATATAATTCTTTAAGAAGAATTTTGCATCAGCAAAGTGCACTTCTGTCTCGGTGAAAGGTTCATCATCAACAACTACCTTATTTTGAACCCTTTCTTCAAAGTATTTGAAATATTAATGGTAGGTAGACGGTACCACTTTGAGTCAATAACATGCATCTATGAACTCGAACGCATGTATCCCATCGTTATATCTAATTCGACAGCACCAATGGCTCTCTGCCCCCCTCCCCTTAGTTAAATCTTTGAATCATCAGACGACTTTCTGACAGTTCATTTATTGGGATTCCAAGTTCCTTCACAGTACAAATAGGGAGAATATTGACTCCAAATCCATCATCCACGATGATTCTATTTACTTTATATCCACGTACAAAATATACCATATATAAAGGACGATCATGCAACACTTTATCCAATAAAAGATCATCATTAGTGAATGTAAACTTCGCATCACAAGTGTCCACTTCTTCAGAGTGAGACTTGATAGGGCCTTTATATGATGGAAATAATGATGGTGATGAGCCTTCTCCCAATTTCTCTTCCTTATCAATGTTACAACACGAGGCCTTGGTGTCCCAATGAAAAATATTTTCACGAAACTAACTTGGCAAGAATTCCTCTAATGTCACCGGAGAACGTTGCTTTTGATAGTAATTCCCCCCAACCCTTGACTTCTTCACATTCTTCTTTACCCTTTGAGTTTTAGGTAGTTTCTTCCTCTTTGCTCTTGTCACTTGCTTACTTGGCTCTCTTTGCAAGCTCATTTTACAACATTTTCATCGTGTCACTAAAATTCATCCTTCATCATCAGTATAAGCATCGCAAGATTGGTTTTTCTGTAGAGGTTTATCTTCCCCTATTACTTCATTTATCAAAGGAATGAGTGATGATGCGTTAACATCTATCAGTTTGAAGTCACCAAATTTAATCATTTTTGGTAGTGATGTGGCTTGGACATCACCACCGTCATATATTTCAACAAAGTTATAAAGAACTATGGGGTCGAGTGAACTAAAAGTGACAGAGACCTGATTTGAACTCTCCTTCTCGTCTTCAAGCAATATCTTTCCTTCACGGGCCAAGTCTATGATTTTTTCCTTAAAGATAAAACACTTTTCAATAGGATGGCCCATCAAATGGTGATATTTGCAGTAATTTGGATCATTAGTCCTCCCAGCCTCATCTAGATGTTTCATTTCAGGTAGCTCAAAGATTTTTAATGCCAGAAGCTCTTCAAAAATTGTTGGGACATCTGAGTCCAAAAAAGGATACTCTTTTCCCTGTATTTCCTTCAAAGTCATCTTTCTACCAACGTTATTCTGAAAATTCATGGTATTCACCCTTTGATTCTTTTTTAGATTTGTAGACACTTTCAAAGACACGCATTAACATTCATTGACTCCTTATTTCCAAACTTAGGTGCTGATTTTCCTCATTTCTTTACCTTCATTTTGTCTTTTCCCTTGTGAGGCTCATAACTAAGTGGTCCTTCAATTCCATTGCAGATATGCTCAACTCCATATCATGAGCATGTGTGGATAGTTCCTCAAATGATTTGGGTTTAATACCTTGTAGAATATAACGAAGTCCCCAATGCATTTTTTGAATACACATTTCCATTTTGGAAGTTTCACTAAGCCTATCCTTACAATTGAGGCTTACATTTCTCCATCGGTTGATGAACTCGATGACATGTTCATCTTCCCATTGACATGTATTTGTGAGTTCAACCATGCTCATAGTACGCCTTGTGTTATAGAAATGATTGAGAAATTCATGCTCAAGTTGTTCCCAACTATCAATAGAGCTAGCCTCAAGATCCGTATACTAGTCAAAGGCATTTACTTATAAGGAGAACACAATTTTTTTTAACCAGATAATCTCTATATATTCCTGCATTATTGGAAGTTTCAACAAAATGGGCAATGTGTTGCTTTGGATTTCCCTTTCCATCAAATTATTGAAATTTTGGAGGTTGATAACTTGTAGGCATCTTCAAAATATCGATTCTTGAAGTATATGACTTTGCATACATAAATGATGACTTTGAAGACATATCATACTTATCTTTGATAGTTCCCATAATGAAGTTCTTCAGTTGATGAATGGAAATTCCTCCTTCAGCGGATACTTGCAGCTCATCACCCATATTTATTTGCTTTGTAACTGAATCTCCCTTTTCTTGTATCATGTGACATTTTTCGGGTGCATGACTTGAGTCCCCCTCCATAACATTTTCAACTCTGTCCGTCAACTTGACAATTCGATTATCCTGATCTTGCACATATTTTGTTAGACCTTCGATTGCCTTTGTAAAACTCACCAGTTGTTCTTCAACAGTTGAGGCGTTAGTCATCATCGCTTGTATGGCCATTATGGATGACGGAGTAAAGCACGAATTTTCCCTCAAATTGAAATTTGTTTGAAATAAATTACGTGGAGTGACTGGGGCAGATCTAGTGATTAAGACATCATCTTCATCTTGAATAGTATAATTCCTTGTGTTAAAAGGACTAAGTCGAACCAATGTCTTTTCAACAATATCAGTTATATTCTCTCCTTCTTCTAATTCTTTTGGAAAGAATCTTGCCCCCTTTGAAGATGGAAGACCAAAAATAGAAACTGATGCGGACGACACTTAAAGTGCTTGTTGTCCTAACAAGTTTGCTCTGTTCCTAGTGATGGGTCCCACACTTCCCATAGTACCATCCAGTATGTTCTCCACCTCAGAGAAAAACTTAGAATCAGTATCCTTAGCAACAATAGTCCGGAGTCAAACTTCTTAGATGCCATTTAAGTATCCTTGAAGTTTGATGATCGATGTAATGAGATGAGAGGTAGACATTGTCCCACTGGGCGTGCCAAAATTTGTAAACAACAAATTTTTAAGCCGAGAAAAATAAATATTCAAGACCAAAAAATTAGAGTAACAAAGAGTAATATTTGATTTCAAAATGTAGTGCGTGTTACAATCTCTATGATAATCCTCTGATTCTTCAAATAATATGGAATATGTTGAACTTGAATTTGATTTAGAGTCAAGGGCTTGAATAACTTGATCTTAAATCTTCGTCTTCAAATTTGGATTTGAATTATTCATCACGAACACTTGTATGATTATGAAAAATAATAAATATGAACAAGTAACTTGATCTTGAACTTCTTGATATTTTCCTTAGTTCTTGATCTTGAACTTGAGCTTGAATTTGATTACTTGAACTTTGTAGCTTTGTAGAAAATTTGTGGCCTTTGATCCACGAGTTCTCTTCTTTCTTCTTGTTCTTTTTTTAAACCCCCCCCCCTCTGTGAATAATGAGGACCCCTATTTATAGTTGTAGGGAGTGGTATGAGGGTGTGATTTGATTGGTTGGTTTGAACTGACCAATCAGATTTCTTTGGTGAAGAGCTTTAATTTGATTGGTCAGAACATATCACATATATACACGTGACATTATTCTAGTGACTCATTTAATTTGACTTAGATTGTCACATAACTTCGACACGTGGCATGATTTTAGTGAATTATTTAATTTGACTTGAATTGCCATATAATTTTGGCGCCTGGCATGATTCTAATGACTCATTTAATTTAACTTGGATTGCCATATAACTTTGACACGTGGTGTGAATTTAGTGGCACATTTAATTTGATTTGAATTGCCACATAAGTTTGACATATGATGTGCTTTTAGTGGATCATTTATTTGACTTGAATTGCCACATCATTTGGACTATTTTCTTGAATTTAATATAATCTAAATTAATTTACGGATTTAAATCCAATATAATTCTAATGTTTACAAATGATATCCATAGAAGAGTCTGATGGTTCTATAGAGTCAGGTGGTTTGAAGAATGGGAAGGGATGTTCATGTTGTCGGTCGCTGGAGTTCTCTAAGTACTATTCAGTTTCTTAGAGAGGAAATTGCTCTTCAATAAATCTCCTCTTTTAAAAATAAATTCAACTTTGTTTAGATTTTTAAATATTTAATTCCTTATGATAAATTAATTATAGTATCTCAAATTTTTCATGGGTGTCATATCAATTTGAATCTAGACATTTAAGTGTATATATTGAAATATAAGAATTGAAAACATCAACATTATATGATACTTATTCTTGGAAAAATTGTTTATTAACTAAAATAAAAATGATGATGCTAGTCAAAGTTAAATTTAATGTTAAGTCATAAAATCAAAGTTGTTGTAGACGCGGTTCCTAGGATTAATGCGGACTAATCCTCAAATTTAACCTTCTTGATTGTTATATAAACTATAAAGATAAAAATGATAGTCACAGAAAATCATAATTCCAGGTAGTAGAATTTTGTTAGATAACGGATATAAATGTGTTATACTTCACAAGAAAGTAGTGGGGAGAAAACTAGTAATACTAGGAAATGTTAAATGGAAAATGTGAAGAGGTCAGTAAAATCCAAGTGTGAACAATAATGTGATAGCTCCGTCCACAAAAGGCCACAATATAGCAGAGACCGTGAGAGAAAAGGCCAAATACAGAAGAAATTTGCCGTGTGTTCCTTCCTTCCAGAACCTTCGAAATACTTGTCCACCTTGCTCTTACACGAGTGCAAGTACATGCAACTTTGCTAATAACACATGTTAAGTGATATTATGGTTCGGTTTCATTTCCTATAACAGCAATACTTCTTTTTATTTTGTCCAAAAAAAAATACATTATTTTGATGACGGCAAGTTATATTTACGCTCTTTAGAACTATAACCTCTCATTTTGTGTTAAATGACATGCTCTTACAATTATATAAATGTCATAATCACGATCACAGGTTTAATTTAAGATACATTTAATGAGTGTCAAAAGAGATTCTTTCATTTTTTAAACTTTGAATAATTTTTTAACACATCTATACCTATATCTATCTATTTATATTTTATATTATTTTAAAAGCATGAAGTTCAAAATATGAAGGTCGTTAGAAGTATTAATTGAATTTTTACTCTTCATTAAAATATTTTACAGTAGATAAAAATTATCATTTTAACTATTTTTAAAAATATTATTTAATTATTTTTAATATTTAATATTAAGGAGTGCTCAATATGTGATAAGAGAAAAAAGTATTTTAAAAATTAAGGAGTCCTAAAATATTTTGTAAGAGTAAAATATATAGTAAAAGTTATTAGGAAAATTAATAATTATGGAATTCTAAAATATATAATAAAAATATATATTTTAGACTCCTAAAATATATGGCAAGATAATTGAACTTTTTATCCTCTATTAAAAAACTCTATAATAAAAAAAGTATATATTAAAAAAACTAGACTAAGAAGATTTAATGTCACTTTACAAAAAACCTAAACAATACGCCCATTGGAGCAACAAAACCGTCCATAAAAGTATTTTTGAATGAAATGATATAATATGTAAGAAGCTATCCACAATTTACATAATTAATATACGGAACATTTTCATATTATAGGACAAAAATACATAAAAATAGTACTCACTTTTCTTTTCTTTTAACGCTTCTTTTGAAAATAACTATTTTTATTTATTTTGGAAAAGAAATTTTTACCCCAAGTAAATTGTCATCTTAATCAAATAGAAAAAAAGTTTATAGGTGAGATACTATATAGAGGTTGATGGCACGAGAAGTTCTATAGTAATTTCAATTATGAAAAAAGTTTTCATCAATGATTTTTTTTAGCTGGGAAGAAAAGCTAATTCTTCTAGAGATAATCGTTAATGAATATCGTGTTTTTTTCACACATTAATATATTTGTTGTCTTTGTAACTTCGTGCTAATTTACAAGCGAATTTGAAGACATGTTTTATTTTTTCAGAATTTTATTTCTCATTCAGATTTGTACTATTTATGTTGTGAAAGTTAAATTATTAAACACTCCTCAACCAATATATGAATAAATCTATATAAGCCATTATTAATTGATTCTTCAAATTTCTTATACAGATTAAGGAAGATTCATGTGGAGCGTGTGACTGAATTTTGTGTTGGTTTCGAAGAAATTTGAATGCATGTTTTTTCCCCTGATAATTTTATAGCTAATTCATATTGGTACTATTTATATTGTCAAATTGTTTATTACGTATTTGTATATAAAATATGTTCGAGTTAATATTTTTTTGTCAGAATCATACTTATATAAAAAAACATTATTGCATGAAAGCTAACATTTTTTTCTAATCATAATTTAGAAGACTTATTCATTAATTCAAATATGTTTGTGATTTATAATGATAACAAATAGTAAATCATAATGTAAAATTATACTAAAAGTTGAACTGGATTTTTTGCAATTTTATATTTCACATGGAAATATATGTTGCATTTAAAGAAAATTATCAATATTGTCGATGACAAATATATATTCTTTTATGATAATACTGTTAAAGCGGCAAAAAACTACAAAGTCAACAAAATATTTGTAAAAGAAGATAAAGTGAGATACAATATGCAACATATTTGAGAGAAAATATTTATTTATAGCTTTAAATAGATATAATTATTTTTAATGTCAGGTACTACTTTTTAAATACTTTTATTCTTATATACAATTTTGTTGACTAATGTGTGACCCACGTTTTGAACTAATCTATAATATAATTTAATACTTTTATTCTTATATACAATTTTGTTGACTAATGTGTGACCCACGCTTTGAACTAATCTATATTTATATTATATTAAAAATGTGAAAGAATTAGTAATGTTGTTTGAACTTTTTATTCTTCATTAAAAAGATTTTTTTTAAACAATATCGTCTTTTTACTATTTTTCTTTCATTATGATTTCATTATATTTATTATTAGTGACTAGTAAAGATAGCACTGACATTGTTCAGGCCCAACATGAGCTTAGATTTGTGGTGTAAATATGTACAATGATGAATACCTAAAAGAAAAATCAAAAATACAGATATGATTTTCCGTTGTGCATCCAAGCATAGTCATAATTTAGTCATGAAAATTAATAAATACAGAGCTGTTATATTCAAACTTACATTGATGGAGTAAAACATTCTTCCAATCTTCCAAGTTAGAAGATGAAATACTTTTCAAAATATACCGTCTTTCAGGAGACAATAATGAATCAAGAAGAATAAAAATTAAATGAAGATTCACACTCATATAAAAGTTGTTGAAGTAAAGAAAGTATCGAAATTAGTAAATTCTGCTCGCAGATATCTATAAAACACAAATGTCTTACTAGCAAGACTAAAGTCAAATTCTTGAATTTTGGCACTCCAAAAAGTATGACTTCAAGCAAATAATATAGCTTCTTTAGTTAAAAGAAATTATTTAAGGATATCATTGAACATATCCAGTGCATTAGTGTCCACTTCGAAACAATCATATTAGTTCTATCATTGAACTACCAATTTAGTCAACTTAAGAAAGATACATGAAAATAAATAAAATTATGTTATTTTATTTTCCTTCGGGGGAATATACTCCAAAGGAAGGAGGATTATGATTTGACCGAAAACAACTACAATGTAACAAAACTCGAATACCAACAATGAAAAATGAGAAACAGAGAGTCAAATCTTCATATAAAAAGAAAGGATACAACATAGGAAG
This sequence comes from Solanum dulcamara, assembly GCF_947179165.1. Classification (NCBI taxonomy): domain Eukaryota; kingdom Viridiplantae; phylum Streptophyta; class Magnoliopsida; order Solanales; family Solanaceae; genus Solanum; species Solanum dulcamara. The sequence goes on along the minus strand of NC_077239.1, from coordinate 44,473,568 downwards.
GAACAAAGTTGCATCACCTTTATACGAAAATGTAAAAACGATTCATGGAGCTTTCAAGATTAAAACATACAAGGCGAAATTGGGATTCATTGGGATAGCAGTGGCAAAATAGGTAAGCAAGCAGGCGAGCTCAAAGAAATAACCAGAAATTATAAATGAGAAAGGAACCATCACAAAATTCCCAGTGTTGATTTCTATATCAAAAAAAAAATTGAAAAAATTAAAGGCATCATAAGGTGTTCAAGTTAGAATCATAGAAAATAAGAGAGCTCGGATCGAATTGGTATTGTAGCAGGTCGCTGAGATAAGATAAACCTCAAAAATACAAAGAAGTAAAAAGGTAAGAAAGCTGTAAATGTAGACAAGTCCAAATTAACAAGAAGAAAATGGAAGAAAAAGACAAATTCAAAGAACCAAAGCCCACAAGAAAACAACTATGAAAACGGGAAAGCTTAAGGAACCAAAAAATGTCGGACACAAAAAATTACAAAAGAGTCGTTAAATCAAATAGCCATAGTAAAGTTAGGGAATTACAATCAAAGGAACGAAAAAAGACCCATAAAATTAATTTAGGAAAAATATGAAGATATAAGTTTAACATAACATTAGGTAATCTGAAGTACTCAAAATTAGCTTTCCTATATAATTGACTTTCTGTAAGAATATTTTTTCAATCTGAAAATTATGAGGAGAAATCAAAATCCAAAAGAATTAAGTGTGTGCTGCACTCAGTTTGTTTAAAGAAGCTAAACATATCTTGTATAGTGCGAAAAACTTCTTACAAGGCCAGGTTATGTCAACATGCATCAACAGTTCTAAACATAAGTCTCTATGATGCTTCATCATTGCAAAGAACCATATTACACATGGGATGAGGAAACAAAACAGATGATTCAGTGTATTAGTTTTTTCACATATCACTAAATTACTTAAAGTACACACTAAATGCCTCAATAAGTGGCTTTTGTCACTTGGTCATGACTGAAATAATAGTAAATCATACCCGAGACAGAATGGTAGAACCACCTTGGATCTGAAATATCTTCTCATTCTTCATCATTATTACCCATTTTTCAAGTGAAAGGTAAGTTAAAATACTTATGGATTTAGGTTATTCCTTCCATAGAATCTTATGGAATTGTGTTCTACAAGTTTGAGGTGTACGACAAAATCTTTTTAAAAAGATGTCCATCTTTCTTTCCAACATTCTAAGAGATATTCTCTTGCTATTTGGTTCTAGTTTGAAGGAGAGTTTACTTTCTTGAAGTACAAGTTTAGAGGATTAATTTCCAGAAACCAAGGTAAGGCTAGTATCCATTTTTACCCACTTCTTAAATACAAGTTTGGGAGGAGAATTTTGTATACGTATATCCAGAACTCATGAATAGTGATGAATCCTTAAATTCAATATACTATTGGGAAGAAGGATTTTAGAGGGTTGTTAGTGGCTGTGTTATGTGTATTGATGACAGAGGCAATTTGGTAGCCTTGGCAAAGGATGTATAAAGTATTATTGATGTAAAAAAGAAGGGTATAGTGATTCACCATTTCTGTAAGGGTTGTAGGGGTCTACTATCCATCAAGTGTTTAGCTACTTTTATCGAGGCCACAATGTGATTGGCTACTAACATTAGTTTTATCATGACTTATATTGTAGATTAAAACCTTAAAGAGGAGGCTGAAAAGTGGCAATTGTATTTTTCAGGAAACAAGGTATGTAAGGCTATTCAGTTCCCTATTCCTTGACATGAAGTCTAATGCTTGTGATTACTATCAACAAAATGAGTAAAGGATACATCATGGCAGCGTAGGATCTCCAACATAGTTAACGATATTTATCCCTCTCTTTAGTGTGTTCTATTACTTCAATATGCGTATTCTTATTCTTCCAAGTATTGGTATGAGAAAAGGGTAGTTTCAACAACAACTTTGTGATATCTCCTCTTAGTCAAATGAGGTCAATTGTGTCATTTAAGCTCTTAAGTAATTCATTAGTGTTACATTTTTCTCTTTGTGTCATTATTACAACCTTAAATACATATTCAAATATCTTCTATTGTTGATCCATATTTCTGAAACTCTACAATTATCATGACCACCAAGATAACAATCTCAACAATTAAATAAACTACATAAAATAACTAGTGTATAAGGGTGGCAACCCAGACACAAAATCGTAGCATGGGTTGATCCCAGTTTGTGTATAAGAGTGGAAGCCCAGGGGCAGAAGCCTATCATGGGTCGATCCCAATTTATATATATAAGGACAACATCCCATAAGTAATAATTGCTAGCATGGGTCATCCTCTCATACCACTGATCAACTGGTCATTTGTATTATATGCCATACAAGTTTATGAAGTAAAGAAAAGAATGTAACGTACATTATCCCACAAGTGTAAGCAAAGGCGGTCTTTTATTATTATCTAAACGTTTATGCATGGATACCTGATTTTATTTGAGCTCTTGAATTACATACAGTCACTTTATGCATTACATATTCAGTACATTCTTTTGTACTGGCGTCCCTTATGGGAGACTCTATGTTTCATGTCGCAGGTATAGGTACACCGGCTATTAGACCTCCTCAACAGGAGCACACGACACTCAACAGAATTTGGTGAGCTCCAAGTTGATTCAGGACTGTACTGAGTCTTTGGTAGATTAATTTTTGTATTGAATAGTAGTTATAGAGGCTTTGTAGACTTATGCATAAAGTGGAGTCATGTTTGGTTCCTTAGTAGTAGTGGCCTCAACGGCAAGTCATGTATATATGTTTTTGGCCTATCTAGATTGGTTCTATCATTATAGCTTATATATGTTTGTTAAAGCTTTATATTTGGTCATAGTTATATGCATGGTAAGCACAGGTAATTGGTGGGTTCCCTCAGGCCTATACACCATTGGGTGCCTATCCTTCTTAATGGGATTAGAGATGTGACATTTAGGACTAATCATCCTCATCTAATTATCTTGAATGGATCAAGGGATAGCTAACTTGGGGATCATTGGTAAGACTTAGTATAGTATACACCGTAGACAGATCAACTTGTGTGGTGAAATTCACTTATTTACTGGATCAAGGACTTAGGTGAACTTAACTTACCAATGTAACACACTAGAAAGGGATTAATAATAAAACAAGTCTACATAATTAAGGATTTGTGGGGTACACGTACACCCTACTTTCGTTTTATACTGAATTAAAGCCATATTAAATTGTTACCTTGTTACTAGATGCTTGCTATTTGATTAGATAAATTTTTTTACTTGAAAACCCCCTTTTCTTTATGGAAATAATCTGATTACTACATAAAAATAATAAAGAATTAAACTAAGTCTATTTCATATTCCTCGTGGAATCGACCCTAACCTCTATTAGGTTCTATATTTGATCAAGGACCCCTTTATACTTCTTTATGGAGCTGTAATTTGGGCATATTAAATTTTGGCCCCATTGTAGGGTGGTCAGACTTTTAAATTAGATTAATTTTTATTATTTGATTTGTAGTCATTATTTCCTTATTTTACTTTCATTTTGTTTGTTTGTGCTGAAACATGTTTCTTGCCCTAGTGCACGCCAAATATGAGGAGTCAAGGTAGTTTCTTGAGTCCCTTTATCCCCGAAATTGAAAGAATAATAAGTAGGATGGCGAACAATAATAACAATGATGGACATGGAGTTGGGGATGAAATTCTCAATAATCAACCACATAATGTTCTTAACAATCAACCAGTAGTGAGAGAATGTTCTCCACCCAGGCAACGACCTGGATTCGACATATGGAATAACTACCATGATGGCATCGGAACAACATGAGCCATTGTGCTACCTCCGTTACCACCAAGAATGAAGTTCAGCATTACTAGAGGACTGATTCAAATGATTCATAGTCGAGGACTATTTGCTGGCATGGAATCCAAAGATCCTTACACCCATCTCAATAATATGGTGTACATCTGTAAGATCAGCATTGACAACCTAGAGCTAACCATGGATATCATCGGATTGCGTATTTTTCCATTATCACTTACTGGCGATGCTATAATTTGGTTACCTGAGCTCTCATACAACTCTATCACAACTTGGTATCAATTACACGAGGCATTCATTGAAAAGTATTTTCCCTTTTCGAAGAAGCTGAAGTTGAGAGACTAAATCATCTGTTTCCAAAAGATGGCTAGAGAGTCAATTAGTGGTGCTTGGGAAAGATTCGTAAAGTATCTATGAAGTGTACCAAATCACAAAATAGCCAATGAGTCACTTCTTGAAACATTCTACTGCGCACTTGATGAAAATAGAAAGGCTGTTGTAGACACCATTACTGGAGGAGCATTCTTGGCCAATATTTTTCAAGAGGCTGCTGAGAAACTCAATCATATTGCAAAGAGTAACCGAGCTTGGAGCACTAGGGATAATGAAACTTCATAAAGCTCTTTTTTGTTGGTACAGATTAGAGTTCTAAGATTCCAAATGAAGAGGTACTACAAGAGATCATTCAACTGAGAACAAAATTCAAACTGGCATTCAAAAACTTGGGACTAGAGAAAATCAATGCAATCGACCATCAAGGTAAGGCGCCAAGACATGTTGACTATGGATATAAGGAAGATGCATATTATGTGAATGATCAAGCGGGGGAGTTTTAGACTAACTCCCAAGCATCCAGTTATGATTCTTGTCACCAGCAAGGTCAAGGAAATCAAGGTTGAAACTATAATAACTTCAATCGAGGGGGACATTACAACCGCGATAATAACTACATTATTAAGGGAAGTACAATTGTGAGAACAACTACAATTAGAATGGAAAAAATGATCAAAACTGTGGGCAAGACAGAGAAGGCGATTGGGGGAGGAGAGACAACAATAATAGTGGTACATACTTTCCACCCAAAAATCAAGATACAGGATTTGAACTTGAAAGAATCGAAGACATGATGACAAAGATAATGAAAAAGTATGATACAACTAAGTATAACCTTAAAGAGATGTGTAATGATCTTTTAGGAATGAATCAAAAAGTTGAGTCACACTCTATATCCATAAAACTCATTGAGAAGCAATTGGGTAAAATTTTGTCGTCTTTGAATTTATACAAGAAAGGAACTCTCCCAAGTAATACAATTCAAAATCTAAAGAATAACGAGCAATGCATGCCTATGAAAACCCAAAGTGGCACTCAAACGGTAGATCCACCAATTCCAAAACTTGAGGAGGATGCACATGACTCTTATGTTAGTGAGGATGAAACAGAAAGAAAAATTAAGGAGAAAGTTGTAAGTCAAAAGCTAAGTACTAAACAACTTGAGAAAGGAGCTAAAAAGTGTGATGAGGCAGCTAGGAATGAGAAAGAATCTACTGAAACTCCAATTCCAATGCCATGACCTCCTCCGCTTTTTCGCAGAGATTGAAAAAAAAGGCTGAAGATGGGAATTATCTAAAATTTATCTCCATGCTGAAATAATTTTTTGTGAATGTTACTTTGAGTGAGGCGTTTAAGAAAATGCTTGGATATGCAAAGTTTATGAAGGATCTAGTCACAAAAAAGAGAATGGTGAGCTTTGAACCAATCGACAACTTGCATCATTATAGTGTAACAGCTACTCGCGAACTTGTACAGAAAAAAGAGGACCTTAGCACATTCACAATACCATGTACCATATGGGCATTCAACTTTACAAAGGTGCTGTGCGACAAGGGTGCAAGCATTAATTTGATGCCACTAGCAGTGTTTCGACAATTGGGCTTAGAAGCCCCCAAATCGATGTCAATGCGACACTTGATGGAAGATCGTACTGTGAAGCAGCCCATGGGAATTATTTATGATGTTCTAGTAAAGGTCCACTCATTCACATTCCCTTCTTACTTTGTCATTCTTTACTACAAGGTAGACTTTGATGTACCTATAATTTTAGGGAGACCATTCTTATCATGACCCAACCCCATAGGCCGTGACGGGTATCCGAATTGGACACTCGCATATACCTTTGCCAACTATAAGTAAACCTGCCCCCTGTTTTAGTTATAATGCATCAATAGGCACAATAACATATAAGTCGACAAGGCTATCGTAACATATAAGAACAACTGTACACACATACATATACCACCTATATACATGTCCACCGACCTCTAAGAGTAAAAATAGTAACAAAAGGTAGGAAAATGCCCTTGTCGTACCCGTAAATAGATAAACATATACATCGAGGGTTAGTACCCAAAATCTAGGCTCCAGCACAATGGAGCGCTTCTGAACTGCTGAGTGCGACTCCTACGCTGGCGAATCCCCAAAGTATGTATTTGTTCCTATGGGCATGAAATGCAGCCTCCCGAATAGAGGGGGGTCAGTATGACATATGTACTGAGTATACAAAGCATAACTGGAACATATCTGAAGTAAAGAGAGCTAGGGAAATAAATTCGTTACGTAAGAAAACATTGTACCTGTACCTCGTGAATCATAAAAACATACATGCTCATATTATAAAATATAGCTGGCCCTTTCAGGGCTCGGTGAATCATAACTGTAGGACCATCATAGGTTCTGATGCCATCACCACCTTATTACATCACATCATCATCTCATATATATATACATACATACCCGGTCCTCTAGTGAGGGACGCGATGAGTTGTTCATGTCATCACATTATAATTTACTCATATAGCATATCCGTCCCTTTAGTAAGGCACTCAGTGGATAATGTAGTGAACTGCACGCGATTACGTACCCGACCCAGGACTCAGTGATAGAAGGGTTACCGTATACACGAGTAGTGTAGTGAGTAACCATATGAAATTTAAATTATTATCAAGACTCAATGAAGTAGTAAATATGAATTTTCATTTGAAAATCAGGACAATAGTCATATCAATCATCTCTCGAATATCACTATTGATCATATCAAAAGAGTCTTAGACATCATAGGCATTTTAGATCGTATCTGAGACTCGATGGAATACTCAAATGTGCTATCATTTAAAAACACAGACAAGAGTCATATCAAGTACCTTTGGAGTGTCATTATGGTTTGCATCAAAGTAGCACTTTTGAAATCATCCACTAGTATCAAGGCGTAATAAAATATCTTTTGGAAGTCAAGAAAATGGCCATCTTAGTGGCTCTCAGAATGGGGACTTCCTTGGGATCACATATACTTTGTCTATTCATTTTATAAAGTTCATTCCAAAAAAAAAGAAAAGAAGATTAACTTTACCTACTTACTACTTCCCAAGGTATAGGAAAACTTGAGAAGCCATAGTTCCATTATTGGAAGATTTCTAGCTTAAAGGAGTGAATAAGAGTCATAATTTATACCACAACATAAATTATACAAACTTAGGATGGTTGGACACTTTCATATGAATCGAGGTAAAAGGACATAAGTTCTAGGAAATTAAAACGTTGGCCATCCTAGTGTACTTAAGAATAGGAGCTGTTTGTAGACTTTGTGCATTCTTTGTCCATTGGCTTTCTATGGGTCATTCCAAAAGAAGGAAGAGAATAATATTTACATACCCTCTACTTTCCCTCATAGAGTCATTATATACATATATCGTACCCGGCCTGTTATGTGCTCGATATCATAACTTTCTCATTGCTTTACCTTACCATCATATAACGTACTCGGCCCAAGATGGGACTCTATGAGTAATCATAGAATTATAACATCGTACTTATTCCAAATACATATCAATAGGGAATAAGGGTAGCTTTACATACTTGTGCCAAAACATGCCAAGAGAAAGAAGGGCTTCACATACCTTTTTCGGGATTAATTGAAATCCGGCTTGTCTTGATACCTCCTTAATGTATTTGACATGAAATTAATAGTAAGATTAATATCCTTTCACTTTAAAATATCCCACTCTACAACTAAGTACAAATAGGAGTTATTTCCTTATCCATTATCCTCGACTAGTTTGTTACTACTTCCAATGCTATTGAAAATCGGGCAGCATTTCTCCTGTAACTTCAACATCCCCGAGATTTTGACTCGGACAAAATATCAACAACCATACCAACATAAAAAACCATCAGAATATTTACAAGTAAATCACTTCAACATTACCCAATACAAGCTCCAAACAACTAGCTCCACACTACGATACCAAAATAGAGTTTTTAATCTTTATTTCGCAAAATCTTTAACCATACCAAATGAAGGGTCGTGTGGCTGAAATAAAAAGAACCCACACCCCTTTTAGAATACTTTACATCCCTGCAACATACAATCCAACCAGTTGAAACTGCATCTCCACAAGCACGATACATTACGCGACTTCGATTTAACTACTACGACTTTAATCTAGTTTGTTTCTAGCGTATAGCATCCTTATGAAAATTTTCCACTTCAAACCTTATTTAAGACATTTAATATTCCTCACAACCACATCCTAATTTCCAATTTGAAAAATAAATCCTTACCTTGCCCGAAACTCGTCAAACTCGTCAAAACTTGCCTCGGAAGTTCTTCTAGCGCGACTGAAAATTCGTGGTTGTTTGCTAATGTTATGGGGATGATCCAAACCATAAATTTACATTAATAAAAACTTCATACCTTCTTGGTATACCCTATATAATTAATTCACATAACAAAATCAGAGACTCACCCTTTTTTTTCTCCCAAATCCGAGCTCTCTCTCTCTCTCTCGCTTCAAGTTTCTCTCCTTTCTTTTCTCTAGAATTTGCTTGTATTTTTTTTTGATAAAGATGAACTTAATGGATAAGAATGAGTTAAAAATTCATCAAATATGTATATATGTACCACCTTAGGGGGGGTGACACGTGTCAATCCCCAAGTGATGACACGTGTCAAGCCCTCATAGAGCCAATGCACCCCCTCCTCCACTTAGGGGCTGCCACATGGTATGTAGGGGTCCACCCCCTTGCTGCATCTACTTCCATGTGGCACTCCCTCATTCTTCCACATAGAACTCTCTCATGGGCTGCCAGGTGTCGCTTTTTTTCCTTTTCTTGGGTTCGTAATCTCATCTTATTTTACGAACCTATGTAATCCCTACTACGTAACCTTGGTATGTTCTCAAGTAGATTAAATATGTAAGACTTCTAAATTGGTAGCTTACGCTAATAAGTCGCGTCCTACGACTCATTCTTTGGTCTCCAACTTCTCTTGGATTCTTATAACTCTATTTCCAATCTTCTCTACTATGGGGTATCGCATTCTCCTTTCTTTAGAGTTGTTTGACAGATTTATAGATTATCCAGCTCACATGGTAACTCTTAAGATCTTAAGAGTTCTTAAGAAATCTTAAGAAGATTTAAGAAACTTGAAGAAACTTAAGAGGCTTACGATCCTTGCAAGAAACTCAGGAGCCTTTCAAGCGACTTAACAACATGTTCTAAGGTACAAAAGTACGGGGTGTAACATCCTTACCCCCTTAGGACATTCGTCCTCGAATGTGAACCAAAATCTTTCTCAAGATCTTATACAGATTATGGGGAAATTCCTACCTATTGCAATAACCCACACTTTCATCAAGTAACCAGTATAAAAGTTCCAAAAGTTGGGATTACATGTAGACGTAAGGAATAGGTATAGATACTTATGATTCATTGCCTCTTCGGCTTCCTAGGTCATTTCTTCGCAATTCTCATTTTGCCACAACACCTTGATGGAAGCTCCATCTTTAGTCCGCAATCTTCTAATTTGCCGATGCAGGATGGAGATAAGTTGCCCTTTGTAGGATAACTCCTCTGTGACTTGAATATCATCTATGGGATATACTCGGGATAGATCACCAATGCATTTGCAAAGAATTGATACATGGAAGGCTGGATGTACTGCTTTCAGATTTGCAGGTAGGTCTAGCTCATAGGCAACCTTGCCTATTCGGCGAAGGATCTGGTAAGGACCCATATATCTCGAAATCAGCTTCCCTTTATTGCTAAACCTTATTACTCCTTTCATGGGCGACACCTTCAAAAATACCCAATCGCTCACTTAGAATTTCAAAGATCAACGTCGATTGTCTGCATATAGCTTCTGTCAACTTTGGGCAGCTAATAATCTCTCCTGAATAGGCTTTACTTTCTCCACAGCCTGTTGGACCATGTCTGGGCCTATTAGTCGTGTTTCGCCAACATTAGACTAACGAATGGCGACCTACACTTTCTGTCATACAAAGTCTTATACGGGGCCATCCGAAGACTGGAATGATAGTTAATATCGTAAGTAATCTTTACAGGTAGTAGGAAATTTTCCGAGCTACCTTTGGAGTTAACTGTATAGGACTGCAACATATCTCGTAGTGTTTAGCTAGTAAGCTTAGTCTGTCCATCGGTCTGAGGGTAGAATATTGTACAAAGACCTATCTGTGTTCCCAATCTCTTTGTCGGCTGATCTTTAGTAGTTAGATGTAACTCGGGCATCTTCGTTTGAGACAATATCTATGGGAACTCCGTAAAATCTCACCATTCTCTTGATCTATAATTTTACACAATCTCAGCTGAGCAAGTAGTCCTTGATTGAAAAAACACAGGATGATATTATTAGTCTGCGGATGACATTCCATATACCATCATCCGTCCATGGAGTGAAAAATGAGTCTTATAGGTAAGGTCATGTTGTGGAATCTTTGACCTCGTGTATTACTTCTTTCCTTGTTTAGACGACATCAACTTGTACCCTTCCTTTTCTGGTTTTGCTTTTTGCCCATCAGAGTTGGCTGCCAAGTGGTGTCGAAATTCCCTCACACAATGGACTGTATAGCTGTTCCATGGTTTGCTTATCATTAACTGGTATATGTTGAAGAACTGTGGCATACAAGTGCACCATCTATTAGTAATTAGTTAATACTGTTTGTTTTGCTTAAGCCCTTTTTACAATTCCCTTAACGTAACTGATAACACTCTAAGTATATAATCTCGTATCGTTGTTTCGCCGCTAGTTTGGATTCTTCCATCTCGTGCGATCATACTAGACCTAACACACCAGATCCCACCAGAAGTTTGAAGTTAAGCGTGCTTGGGCGGGAGTACTATTAGGATGGGTGACCCCCCTGGGAAGTCCTCATGTCACATTTTATTGCAATCCTTGCAATAATGTGCAAGGAACTCAACTTATCCCAAGATTTATCTTAGCGTCATGTTTTTCCTTGACCTTTGCTTTTTTATCTTACAACCAGTATCGGGGTAGATCTTTAGTTCCACCATGATCATGTCCTTTTTGGTCATTTGATTTCACTTCTCTTTGTATCTCTCTGTAACATCTCCAAAATATCATAACTCCTTTTCATCATGTACTCTTCCGCTTGGTCTTATGTTGTACATATATATTCGTAAGTTTCACAACTACTTTTATACAATTGGTATAAGGTAGACACAGTCTTTTTGTTTCCTGGTCCATCTTGTTTTACATATCACTTCCACACCAAAGATTGCTCACGCTAATGCTATTCTTCCCTACCCCTTTTTCTCTTTCTTTTTTTTCCTTTGGGTACTCCTTGGTCTCCTCATTTCCTTACCATAGGAGGTTTTCTATTCTTTCTCCTTACTACCTGCATTTCATATCCCGGCAGCCAACAACTCTGTTGCCATGCCTTAATCTTTACTCAACCATGGTCTTACTACCCTTTACACAGTCCTTATATTGCTCTGTCTTACTCTCTTATTATGTTCACCCCTTTTTGTATGGACCCATCTATTAGGGTCTCTGCTAATGGTTCTCTGCACAGTCTCAGATATCATGGCTTCTATCCATTTATTGCCGACCTTTAGTCCTTTCTAACTCGTGCCAGCATGGGATCTTGCTTGAAGTTTAAGCATTCCCGTTAATATGTGATAGTGTCAATTGACTTCACCTCACACTTGTATTTATCTTGTCCACTTCCCTCCTTTTAAGGTGTACCCATGCCATCCTCTGTTTATTTTCAATTGTTCATACACATTTGATTTTGTTCCAACACATTTGACATATTACACCATATCTACACCTTCTATTAGATCATCTATACTTTAGGTTGCCCTTGTAAGAAACCTTAATACAACTATGGGGTACTTAGAAATCTCGATAACTAGTACCCAATCTAGTCCAAGTACTGGTACTCGAGTCATATAATTAATATAGTAGTTTATTCAGGGCCACATTCCTTTCTTCCCTACCAGTGATTAGCTAGTGCCCCTAATCGTTTTAACTTCTCCATTTAGAAGTACTTGTACTCTAGTGACCCATGTTTCTAGCTCTTCTATAATACTATCTCCATCCCAGTGAATACGACTTATTTCTCTTAATTGACTCGCAATGCATCAATGGTTTTCCAGAGCTACCTCCCTCATCCTTGAGGGGTCTTTATATTTTTCACGGCAGAGTCACATACCCCCAGTACTTCTTTATACCTCATAAGCTTTTATCCTTGTTGGTTACCTAAGGTTAACTTCCAATTCTCCTCAGTCTCATGTCAATTTTACTTTAATACCGGTCTTACCTTCTCGCCTTTTCATACTACACCTTCAGTTCGTAGATATCTATTCTCTTTTTCATCCGATGCTCGTACTTAATTGATCACGTCTATCTTGAGTGCTTCTTGCAGTAGTCCTTCTATTCTTTCAGTCCATGGCCATTGTTGTTCCCGAGGAGTTTCATGTTACCCCCATATCTCTTGGGAAAATCATTCCTTGGTATCACCGACCCTTTTGAATCCTTCTAGTATGTTATCCAATATATGAAGCACATGATTCTGGACATCCCCTAAGTTCATGTCTTCCATCCATCAGTTATTTTGGTCGCTTAATAACCAATAAAAGGTTAACATAAAGCATCCTCTAACCACTACTAGAAGGAAATTAAGATTCCAATAAGCACTACAATACTGTTTAGTGCCTAACTCATATGGTTTCCCTCTAGTTTCATTCTTGAGTGCTGAATAACTTATCTCGTTCACCACTAATGGTTGAGGGTTCTGTACTTTCCCACGAAAGTGGAACCCAATTACTGGACACCTTGCCCTCCAACAGGAGTTTTCCTCCAATATAAAACTTCCTAAGTAAACCTGGGCCCCCTTACCAACAACACGAAGGGTACCCTTACTTCTTTAGCTCATCATAATAGGGGTACTTGGTATCAACTTTGAAACCGTATGATGAACTTGTATCTCATGCCCTTTTTATTCCAAAAAAAATTTCGGCAGAGTTTCCTCTATATTTCTTACTATCCCAAACCTGCACTCAGGAAATACCAATAATGCCATGCAAGACCGACGTATATATACATCCAAATCATATCATATCATATCCACAATGCCTCACAGGGCCAATATATATATATATTCATATCACCACCACACATGACGCCTAATATCAACAATAGTATAAAATAATGAACTTACCTCGTATGTCCAACTCGAACTGCACCCATTATACTTTCCTGTCTACTTTTTCCTTCAATCTTCAACTTCACATTTCAATCATATTTCAATCTTCTTACCTTATCCAGCATGCCTCATTCACACCATTACTTACCTGTATACTAGGTAGATTCCAATATCATCCGTCATTTCTTCTGTCGATGTCGTTCTTCAGCTGAAACTAGAGGTTAGAAAAAGGAATTTAGTGTCCTATCGCTAGGATCTATCGCACGATCTAAGACAAAAAAGAAAGATAACATACTAAATGTCCTGTAGCCTCCTATTTATAGATGTGGTGCACAACACACTGATAAATAAGACTCTACTAGACATGGTCTGTAGACATTCTAAGAACCAAACCGCTCTGATATCACTTTTGTCACGACCCAAACCCGTAGGCCGTGACGGGTGCCCGAACTGGACACTCGCATATACCTCTGCCAACTATAAGTAAACCTTCCCCCTATTTAAGTTATAATGCATCAATATGCACGATAATATATAAGCCGACAAGGCTATCGTAACATATAGGAACAACTATACACATATACATATACCACACACATACATGTCCACCGACCTCTAAGAGTAAGAACAGTAACATAAGGCAGAACAAGGCCTCCGTCGTACCCATAAATAGATAAACATATACATCGAGGGTTAGTACCCAAAATCTAGGCTCCAGCACAATGGAGTGCTTCTGAACTGTTGAGTCGGACTCCTACGCTGGCGGATTCCCAAAGTATGTATTTGTACCTGCGAGCATAAAACGCAGCCCCCCCGAAGAGAAGGGGGCCAGTATGACATATGTACTGAGTATACAAAGCATAACTGGAAACATATCTGAAGTAAAGAGAGCCAAGGGGATAAATTCATTACATAAGGAAACACTGTACCTGTACCTCGTGAATCATAAAAAGATGCATGCTCATATTATACAATATAGCCGGCCCTTTCAGGGCTCTATGAATCATAACTGTAGGACCATCATAGGGCCCGGCACCATCACCACCATATCACATCACATCATCATCTCATATATATACTCGACCCTCTAGTGAGGGACGCGGTGAGTTGTTCATGTCATCGCATTATCATTTTCTCATATAGCATACCCGTCCCTTTAGTGAGGGATTTGGTGGATAATGCAGTGAACTACGCACGATTACGTACCTGGCCAAGGACTCGGTGATAGAAGGGTTACCATATACACGAGTAGAGTAGTGAGTAACCATATACAATTTAAATCATTATCAAGACTCAATGAAGTAGTAAAGATGAATTTTCATTTGAAAATCAGGACGATAGTCATATCAATCGTCTATCGAATATCACTATTGATCATATCAAAAGATTCTTAGACATCATAGGCATTTTAGATCGTATCTGAGACTCGATGGAATACTCAAATGTGCTATCATTTAAAAACAAAGATAAGATCATATCAAGTACCTTTGGAGTGTCATTATGGTTTGCATCAAAGTAGCACTTTTGAAATCATCCACTCGTATCAAGGCGTAATAAAATATATTTTGGAAGTCAAGAAAATGACCATCTTAGTGGCTCTCAGAATGGGGACTTCCTTGGGATCACATATACTTCGTCTATTCATTTTATAAAGTTCATTCCAAAAAAACAAAAAAGAAGATTAACTTTACCTACTTACTACTTCCCAAGGTATAGAAAAACTTGAGAAGCCATAGTTCCATTATTGGAAGAGTTCTAGCTTAAAGGAGTGAATAAGAGTCATGTTTTATACCACAACATAAATTATACAAACTTAGGATGGTTGGACACTTTCATATGAATCGAGGCAAAAGGACATAAGTTCTAGGAAATTAAAACGTTGGCCATCCTAGTGTACTTAAGAATAGGAGCTGTTTGTAGACTTTGTGCATTCTTTCTCCGTTGGCTTTCTATGGGTCATGCAAAAAGAAGGAAGAGAATAAGCTTTACATACCCTCTACTTTCCCTCATAGAGTCATTATATACATATACCGTACCCGGCTCGTTATGTGCTCGATATCATAACTTTCTCATTGCTTTACCTTACCATCATATAACGTACCCGGCCCATGATGGGACTCGGTGAGTAATCATAGAATTATAATATTGTACTTATGCCAAATACATATCAATAGGGAAGAAGGGTAGCTTTAATACTTGTGCCAAAATATGCCAAGAGAAAAAAGGGCTTCACATACCTTTTTCGGGATTAATTGAAATCCGGCTTGCCTTGATACCTCCTTAACCTATTTGACATAAAATTAATAGTAAGATTAATAGAATTTCCCTTTCCAATATCCCACTCTACAACCAAGTACTAATAGGAGTTATTTCCTTATCCATTACCCTCGACTAGTTTGTTACTAGTTCCGATGCTATCGAAAATCGAGTAGCATTTCCCCTGTAACTTCAATATCCCCAAGATTTCGACTCAACAAAAATATCAACAACCATACCAACATAAAAAACCAGAAGCATATTTACAAGTAAATAACTTCAACATTACCCAATACAAGCTCCAAACAACTAGCTCCACACTACGATACCAAAATAGAGTTTTTAATCTTTATTTCACAAAATCTTTAACCATACCAAACGGAGGTCGTGTGGCTGAAACCAGAAGAACACACACCCCTTTTAGAACACTTTCCATCCCTGCAACATACAATCCAACCAGCTGAAACTGCAGAACAAGAAGCACGACATACTACGCGACTTCGGTTTAACTACTACGCCTTTAATCTAGTTTGTTTCTAGCGTTTAGCATCCTTATGAAAAGTTTCCACTTACAACCTTATTTAAGACATATAATATACATCACAAACACATCATAATTTCCAATTTGAAAGAGAAACCCTTACCTTGCCCAAAACTCATCAAACTCGTCGAAACATGCCTCGGAAGTTCTTCTAGCGCGACTGAAACTTCATGGCTGTTTGCTAACATTTTGAGGATGCTACAACCATATATTTAAATTACTAACACCTTCATACCTTCGTGTTATACCGTAGATAATTAATTCACTAAACAAAATCGAAGACTCACCCTTTTTTTCTCCCAAATCTGAGCTTTCTCTATAGCTTCAAGTTTCTCTCCTTTCTTTTCTCTAGAATCTTCTTGTATTTTTTTGTGATAAAGATGAACTTAAGGGATAAGAATGAGTTGAAAAGTCATCAAATATTTATATATGTACCACCTTAGGGGGTGAAACATGTCAAGCCCTAAGTGGTGACACGTGTCAAGCCTTCATAGGGACAATGCACCCCCTCCTCCACTTAGGGATGCCACGTGGCATGTGGGTCCCACCCCCTTGTTGTAGATGATTCCATGTGGCACTCCATCATTCTTCCACATAGCACTCTCTCATGGGCTGCCAGGTGTCGCTTGCTTTTCCTCCTCGTGGGTTCGTAATCTCGTCTTGCTTTACGAACCTATGTTATCCCTACAATGTAACCTTAGTATGTTCTCTAGTAGCTTAATTATGTAATATTTCCAAATTGGTAGCTTACGCTAATAAGTCGAGTCCTACGACTCATTATTTGGTCTCCAACTTCTCTCGGATTCTTATAACTCTATTTCCAATCTTCTCTACTATGGGGTATCACATTATCCTTTCCTTAGAGTTGTTTGATAGCTTTATAGATTATCCGTCTCATATGGTAACTCTTAAGAGCTTAAGATTTCTTATGAAATCTTAAGAAGATTTAAGAAACTTTAAGAAACTTAAGAGGCTTACGACCCTTGCAAGAAACTCAAGAGCCTTTCAAGCGACTTAAGAACGTGTTCCAAGGTACAAAAGTATGGGGTGTAACATCCTTGACAACTGGACATGCTTTGGTGGATATGGAAACTGGTCAACTGAATTTTGACTCAATAATGAAGAAGTGGTTTTCGACATATGCCAAGAAATGAAGCATCACAATGAGCTACCAGTAGTGTCCGTGATTGATGTTATTGACGATATGCAACATGATATACCAATTAAGGAGAGATTGAGTGTTGAAACTCTAGCTATGTTCATCATGAATATTGATGGAGATCATATTGGGAATTATGACGAGATGATTAGTGCACTCAATGGCATTGGAATGCTCAACCATGCACCCAAGAGACTTGACTTAAACTTGAAGAATAGATCTACCATGACTGCAAAACCATCCATCGAGGAACTTCTAACTTTATAACTCAAAGTGTTCTTTATCTCACTTGTAATATGCATTCTTGAGACTCGACACATGTTACTAGTCATAATAGCTGTCGATCTTCACCAAAAGGAAGTAACATCTCTAACATCTTTCTTGAGGCATTGCAAATGAGTAATAAGATGGTACATAGGCATCCTACCTAGCATATGCTCCCACAATATCAAACTCATGACGTACTGCAAACCAAGCATTGAGAACTAAAGGAGACTCAGCCCGCCTATCTAAGAGGTAGTTAAAAAGGATATCATCAAGTGGTTACTTACTGGAATTGTTTATCCGATCACCTATAGTAATTGGGTAAGTCCTATCTAATGTGTGCCAAAATAGGGTGGTATTACTATGGTGCTAAACATGAATAATGAGCTCATTCCTATGAGGCTTGTCACTAGTTGGAGGGTGTGCATCGATTATCGCAAGCTAAACTCATGGACAGAAAAAGATCACTTTCCAATGCCTTTTATGGATCAGATGATGTACTTCTAGCTGGCAATGGATAGTACTATTTTCTTGATGGTTATTCAGGCTACAATCGGATTTCTATAGCAACCGAAGACCAAGTAAAGAACAGTTTCATGTGTTCATGTGGGCCATTCGCTTTCAAAAGATGCCATTCGGATTGTATAATGCACCAATAACTTTTCAATATTATATGATATATATATTTTTAGATATGGTGGAGGACACAATCGAAGTTTTTATGAGTGACTTTTTCATTGTTAGTGACTCACTCGACAATTTCTTAGCTCATCTCAAAAATGTACTCCAAAGGAATGAAGAGTGCAACCTTGTGTTCAATTGGGAGAAGTTTCACTTTATGGTAAAAGAGGGAATAGTATTGGTTTACAAGATCTCATGTAAAGGCATAGAAGTGGATCAAGCTAAGATAGAGGTAATCGTAAAGTTTCCCCCTCCCATCTCTGGTAAAGGCATTAGAAGCTTTTTAGTACACATCAAATTTTATCGCCGCTTTATCAAAGACTTCTTCAAAATACCATATCCATTATGCAAATTATTTGAGAAGGAGATGAAATTCTTTTTTGAAGAGTCCTGTCTAAAAGCATTTGAGGAATTAAAAAAAAGCTACTATGCACCAATCATTATTGCACCTGATTGGGAGTAGCCATTTGAGGTCGTGTATGATGCGAGTGGAGTAGAAAATGGCATAGTATTAGGACAAAGGCCCAATAAGATTCTACATCCAATATACTATGCTAGCAAAGCTCTTAATGTCGCCCAAAGAAACTACACGGTGACCGAAAAAAGAGTTGCTTATCATAGTATTCACTTTCGTGAAGTTTTGATCCTACTTGTGGATAAGTACAGGTCTCAAATTATGAAATCAAGCAAAAAATTGCAAAGACAGTGAATATAAATAGAATGCATTGGTCAAAAAAGCTTGATAAAGCTCTACTAGCTTACCGCACTGCATTCAAAACTCACATACGTATGTCACCTGATAATCTTATCTTTGGGAAATATTGTGGTTGGTGAAGAAGTTGATTATGGATTTGGATGTCGCATCGAAGTATAGGATGAATCAAATAAATGACCTTGATGAGTTCCTCCTAAATGCATATGAAAGCGCAGCCTTGTACAAAGAGTGAATGAAGAAATACCATGACCAAAAGATTGAAAAGCGAACAATCCCACCTGGACATCTAGTCCTTATATTCAATTCAAGGATGTATTTATTTCCTGGAAAACTCAAGTCAAAGTGGTTAGGACCATTCTGAGTGAGTCAAGTTTTTCTGCATGGTGCATTCGATCTAGAAAAGAAGGATGGAACGAAGTTCAAAGTCAATGGTCAAATAATTAAAGAATATATAGGCACCGAGGATGAGGTCAAAACTATGGAAGCATGGAAACTTAGTGAAGTATGAGTAACTAGGAAAATATGCATCGTGTCGCGACATTAAATCAAGTGCTACTTGGGATGCAACCCAAACTATTTCTTTCTTTTGTTAAGTTTATTTTTGTATCTTTTTATTTCCACTTGTAGTTTTTAGGATACCATAGACTGTGTTAGGGTCTGTGTCAAAATAGAGTACAAAAAGCCTTAAAAAATAGGCCAAAATATGAGTATGTGCCTATGTCGAAATGCAAAAACTGGAAACTGAAAGGAGTAGAAAGGCATACAATTTGTTTCTACGGGTATAGAAGTTTCTACGGCTCATAAACTCAACTCATAAATATCCAAAATATCAGACATGTAGCAGCTTTAAGTCTATGAGTGTACTCTACGCATCGTAGAAACTTCTACGATTCATAGCCTACACTCGTGGACTCCAAGTATGTTCTCTTTCATTAGTCTAAGTGTCAATGAAAGTCACGAAGCTAGTTTGCGACTTGTAATACCTATTACAATTTGTAACTACCCTAATTGATCAGACATCATGATTTAAATACTGACCCAACCCATGATAAAAGAAATAAGAGGACTGAGTTTTAGAAAACACTTTCATTTTCTCTCCACGCCTAAACAACCCCTCTTCTTCCTTAAATGCCAAATCCTCTAAGAACCATCTCCATCCTGATCAACACCTTCAATCACCCATTTTTAACGCAAACTCTTGAAGAACTCACAATAAAAGCTAGGGTTATTATTTTTCTTCAACTCGCGCACTGAGGTAGTTTTTTTTCTCTTTCTTTTTCCCTATGTTCATAGAAATTGTGGTGTCTAAATATAAACACTAGAGAAAACATAATTCCAATTCTAGAATTAGGGCACCATTGTAAAACGAGGGTGGTATGAGTATTTTAAACTTTGAACTGAATTAGGGAGCTATGAGTATGAGTGATTGGGGTTAAAATTCTGCAATTAAAGCAACAGAGGGAAATATTGAGGTGCTAAGTGGGTGGGATTTATGAGAAGTAATCACTAAACCTTGGGTTCATATACTCGGGGTTTTTTAATGAGGCGTAGGTTATCCTACGACTCATAGTTACCCCTCATAACTCAAACCTAAGAATCACTTGATTAACCCTTAGAGTCACCATACATTACATGTCCACTTACAAGTCATAGAAACTTCTACGACTCATCAAGTTGATTTGTCTAAATAAAAGGGCAATTTCCAATAACTACAAGTTTTGACATATAACTTTTACTAGTACATCCTATGAGTTGTAGAATTTATCTATAGATCATAAGGTTGACTAATACAAGTTAAGTACCCAAATATTTTGGCATAGAACAGTGTCTATGAATGACCTTACAATTCGTAGAAACTTCTATGAGTCATAAGGTCAACTCGTAGATCCTATTCAGAGACTAAAATTTATAGGTCTGATTCTACGAGTCGTAAAGTCTTCTATGATCCTTAGACACTTCTCATAAGTGTAATTTTTCTTTCTTTTCTTGATACTTTTCTTACACATGTGTACTAACTCTTACTCTACATGTACAATGCCTCCCAAACAAACTCTGAAGAGTGGTAGCAGAAAAAAAAAAGTTCAAAGAAAGAAGACACAGAAATTTTAAAACAATGGATATTGGATGCACCGACGGACACAGAGATCAGTGGGTCCAAAGAGGAATACTTCCTTGCATCCGAGACACCTCTTGTATAGAGGAGCAACCCAAACTGCTCTAAGAAAATTATCCCGGTTCAAGAATCAAGTGGATTCCCTCCCCCTCCTCACACTACAGCAATATCTACCTCCCTACAGTCTGACAAAGGGAAATCATCCATGACAGAGAAGAGAAACTATGAGTCAGTGGCCCAATCTTTTTTTGGGTCAGTTTCCAAAAGAAACTCAATACCCGAGCGACCTTCCATACCATTTCAAATTTATGGGGAGTCAAAACGATGGTGTGTGAAAGGGATATTCGATTTTTACCAGGTGGGGTAAGAAAAGAATGACCTCCAAAACTCCAAATGGCCCATTACTGAGTATACACGAGTCATCACAATTAGTCTTGAGGTAGTCGTATAAATTCATAATTTTTTTAGTTATCATAGATGTGACTGGATGGAAAAAAATCCCGATAGCTACAATCCTCTGATAGTGCAGGAGTTCTATGCATCATTTGTGATGATCATGAAGAAACGGATCCTTCAAATGAAAAGGAGTTGGAGCAGCCTATCTTTTTTACTACACTACTTTAGGAAATCTAGGTTGATTTATCCAAGGAAACGGTTCGACGGGTAATCTATGGCCCAAAGTTCCATAGGTAGCCCTGATGACTGAGTTTGATCACAAAATGAAAGTTGTTCGAGATAAAAATGTAATGAGCGATCTAGCGTGCTGTGGAGAATATATGAGATGGATTACTGTTTACATCGCCGAACATGATATTGTTGTAGATTGGGCATCGCATCCAACTCCAATCAAGAGAGCTTCATTGAATTTTGTGGCCAAGTTTTGGTGGGCTATCATCTGATACCATCTTTGCCCGATCAATGGAGATAATTATCTTTCCCCAAATTGAGCTATGATATTCGTGTGTTTGATCATTAGATATGAGGTTGATTTCATTAAAATCATCATAGTTGAGATACATGAGCGGGCTATTCGGAGTAACACCACCATTCCCTTCTCTTGCCTAGTTTGTGCCTTTTATCGTGAGTCCATAGTACCATTGATTACAGGGTTGGACACATTAGTCAAAGTGTCTCGGACAAAAGATGTTAGGATCATCCTTGATGATATAAATCTTATTGGCCAGCACTATCCATCGCATCCAAAGCTGAAGTTACTTAAGTTTTTGGACATCCAGCAGGCTAACAAACCTAATCTTGCAGTTGTTTTGTACAATGATACACCCATTATAGAGTCATCTGAGGCTGCATAAACGGCAGGCTTAGTTACCATCTCGGCTGAAGCATTACATAATATGATTCAGTGACAGGCTCAGATAGAGGCCTAACTTGGACACCTGATTCAACAGCTCAAACCTTGTGTTTGAAAATCTACGTTGAATCTGAAGGGCGCATAGTGGGAAAGTTAGAGGCTGCCATGGAAAATCAAGAGAGAAAGATACATACACGAATCGATACATTTAAGCTTAGAGTGAAAAAGAGGTTGCATACTTCATCAAGTGCTGACTTAGAAGCCATCCATAAAGAATTTGATTGACTGCATATCGATGTCAGAGCATTAGCTACACTAGCCCCTATCTCTTTTACTATGTCGGTTGTCCAGCCACCGAGTTTGTTTGATTTGTTTGAAGATGATGATTCTGTGGTGTCAAGAGAAAAAGGACCTTGCACTGATAATGACATTTTTGACATTGTTGAGGTTCGATGGAGAAGGAAGAAAGAGTTATATGATTTAGAGGTGGCCACACAAGCATCTAGACAGACAAAGGAGATGCGATGAAAGAGGGAGAGGTAGCGTGCTATTGGAGATTCATGCTCACGATATTACACTCTTGGTGACTCACAAACAACTATTGAGCCACTTGCTACACACCGAGGTCTATACCAATGGACCTGGATATCACTAGATAGACTTCGGTGCTTAGGCTCCACATGTTCTTTTCCTTTCCCCTTTACATTTTACTTATTTTTGTATTGCATTGCGGATAATGTAAGATTTTTTAAGTAGGGGTGGGGCATTTATTACTATATGAGTATCTAGGCGAAGTCTGAGTACCCTAGATACTCGATTAAATCCTTGGGGTTTTCTTACTTGTGTTCTTTTTCCCTACGGACCCCTTTTTGTTTATGTTGAACTGGAATGTTTAGGATGTATAACTAAGGTAAGAGTAGGTATCTATGGCATGATGGCTAGAAGTTCTTAAAACAGAAAAAAACCAATAGTACCCTCCAAAAATTTATATTGTGACTGTTTTTTTGATATATTGACTATGTTGGAACTTTGTGTGATATAATGTAAACTGATAGGATAACACATAACTTAGACTGAAACATGAACCAGAGATTGATAAATTGACATTGAAAGTTGATGCCAAGTATGTGTGAGGTATTTGTGTGTTCTGACTATTTGTGTCAATCTACAACTTACCCCATTGGTCGTACTAGGATAATTGAATTATTGATTAGGAAAGGATCATACGCCATTGTTGAACTAGTCCACTTATTCTTAAAATAACAAACCAAATACTATTTTACCATTTTAAACCAAATATTTGAGACTCTTAAAGACCTTTTTGATTCAATAAAGCATACTTCAAATGTCACTATCGCTAATTGCAATCCTTTTTTTTGGCCCTGGTCCCTCTTACGACAATGTGCACCTCAACTCAGGCTAAATTTCTAAGTTGAGGGTGGCTACTATAAGAGGAAAGTGAGAAGAGAAGTGGTATGAGAAAATAAAGCAAGAAAATAAAAGGTATGAAAAGAGATATGTGATAAAGAAGAGAGAAAATAAGAAAAATTGGGTGAGTTGCCGAGATGAACAAATAACTTAGAAAGCATTAGCAATGAAAAGAATAAATCATAAGAAAGATGCTAAGAAGCGAACAAATAAAAGCCACACCCCAAGTAAAAGCAAGAATAAGAGTGAAATAAGTTGTGGGTTGTGAGATGTGGAATCAAGGTTAAAGTATTGTTTGACGAGGGACAAAATTCATTAAAAACCAAATACACCACACCTTTCTCCGAGCCTATGTTACAAGCCGAAAAAAATCCTATAGTGATCCTAATTCAACTATTCAAGAGTCTAATTATTGAAAATAAGGTCAAGCCTATCATATTGTGCATGAAAGTCTAAATTTCTTTTGTGAGTGTGAATGCTTTCTGCGTCCCTGAGTTTTAAAGAAATATTTACAATATGTGTGAAAAGGGGACATTTTTTCAGTGAAGGCACTAGTGACATTGTCAAAAAAGTTATAAAAATGGTAAATGTTGTCTTTCAATTTGAATTTGTCTATTAGTATTAAAATGTCTCATACTGATCCAAATGCATTAGTTTGACTTGAAATAGTGGTTGCAAGGATATCATGAATGAAAATTGGAAGTGGTTGAGCGTGAATAGCCTTGTGATTGTTGGAGATTCTTGGTCTTCTTTTGCGTTGTGTCATTTTAGTATAATAGTGTCGCTTGAGAAAAAGCAACCATTTTAAGTTGAGGGTGTTGATGTACCATGGATTTATGATACTTTTAATACATTAAATTTGAGAAATTGCATGTCTTTTAGGTATTTGTTTGTAGATTTGATGTTGTTTATGTTTGTTTAGTAGGAAACTAAGTTGGAGTATTAAATGTAGAAATACAACACTAATTATAGGAATTTTGGTGCCTAGGAGTCCAACCTATGAATCGTAATAACTTGTCACGACCCAACCCCGTAGGTCGTGACTGGGGTCCGACCTGGACTCCCATATACATATCTACCAACTGTGGTCAAATCGAGCTGTAAATGACATAATACCATGTAACAGAACCCTATTGGGTGATAACATTTTCATAAACCTGTACCCTCTTTCATTTGTATCACAACATAAAAGGGTACGCAAGCCGATAAGGCTGCCATAACATAACCACACGTACAATATATCATATAGAACTAGCTGAACCAAACTGACATATACAACCCACATATACATGTCTATAGACCTCTAGAATATTAACGACAACATATAGCGGGATAGGGCCCCTGCAGTACCCCTGAATAGACAAAACAATTTTATACATCAGTGGTCAGTATCAAAAACTAGGCTTTGATACAATGGAGCATCTTCCAGCTGAGCTGAGCAGAATCCTGAGCTGACGGACTCCCAAAACCTATATTTCTACCTGCGGGCATGAATGCAGCCCCCCCCCCCCGAGAGAAGGGAGTCAGTACGACATATATATTTAGTATGTAAAACATAACATAACACAACTGGAAGCATATCTGAAATAGAGAAGCAGGGGGTAAATTATCAAATCAGCAACTTACACCTTGGAAAGTAAAATCATGCATGCTCAAATTTTCAATATAGCCGGTCCTATCTGGGATCTGGTGAATCATATATATACTACCATCCCCTCCTTATTACAACACATCATCACATATTCATATATATACATACGTACCCAGCCCTCTAGTGAGGGCGTGATGAACAATGCAGGGGAATTATGCACGATTACTATTCCCAGCCCGGGCACAATAAAAGAAGTGTTACAGTACACGAGTAGAGTAGTGAGAAGCAAAACACAGTTTAAATCATTAATGAAGACTCAATGAAGTCGTCAGGTGAATCATCCTTGGAGATTAGTGCTGAAAGTATCTGAGGTGTACCCTCTAAATGTCACTAAGGACTATGTAAAAGGGAGTTTTGGAAATCCTAGACATATACCAGTATGAAATATCTTATAGAAGTTCAAGAGTTGGTTACCTCAGAGCCTTTCTTTTTTTATAAAAAGAGATTAGTCGAATCAATTGTTATATAGTCATATAGAATACTCGAGGAGTAGGAGTTTAACTACTTTAAAAGTCTTAGCATCCAGAAGTGATCAAGAGTCCTGAAGTCATATTCAGAACCTAAGAGTGAAGTTTCCGTAAAGCTTTCATCATCCATAGCCTACATCTAAGACATTCCAAAGGAAGAGAAAAGATAGGTTTTACATACCTATGTCAAAACATGCCAAGAGAGAGCTTCACATACCTCTTATGAGTTACCCGTTATCCCATTCGCCTCGTCGTCCTTTGAACCTATTCAACATGAAAG
Source organism: Solanum dulcamara (assembly GCF_947179165.1). Lineage (NCBI taxonomy): Eukaryota > Viridiplantae > Streptophyta > Magnoliopsida > Solanales > Solanaceae > Solanum > Solanum dulcamara. Next base: position 44,447,369 of record NC_077239.1, on the reverse strand, counting down.
TAATACGAATATCAATCACTCTTAACTTTCCAATATCTTAGGGTGCACCTTAGTATTCATGGAACCTATTTCCTTGTTCGTCTCCTCAATTAGTTCTTTAATTAGTTAAGGCGTTAACGAAAATTGGGCAGCACCTCCCCTATAATATGCCCTATCTAAATTTCCAATTACATCACTAATCAGTACAGCCAACCAAAAACAACAACCTTCAGCATATGTTTAAGCAATTCACACCAACAATATACAACATAAGCTCCAAACGACTCGCTTAAAATTAGGATATCAAATAGGGTGTCTAGCCTTTATCTTGTAACACCTTTAATTATATGAAACGAGGGGTCGTGTGGATGCAACCAAAACCACCCACACCGCTATTAGAACATATTTAGGCCTTGCAACAAAACACCACACCCCTGCAGCAACACCTCATAAGCACAACCCTTTACTTCAACGACAATTCAACTATAACAACTCCAACTTAGTTTATTTTGAACGTCAAGTATCTCTATGATGTTTTCAAATTTCCAGCTACTTAAACAACATATAATACACTTCTTAACAATACCATAAATTCCAAATTAAGAGGAGAAATCTTACCTTACCCAAAATTGGCAAAAACTGCCAAATTGCAACTCGGAACTTCTCCAAATGTGCTGAAATTAAGCGGGCTGTTTATGTCCCTTATCCGCTGCCCTAAATTGGAATTTTTGTTATCAAAAACTATTATATAACCATGGGACACTTCAAATAATTAATTCACAGAACGAAACTCGGAGGCTTACCTTGGCAGCCCCCAAACCTGTAGCCCTACTTTCCTTATCTCCAACGTTTTCCTTCAGCTTTCTATTGTTTGTTCGAAGTGTAAAACTGAAGTTATGGTTCCGTAGATATATTAAGATATATATATACATCTCCACATGGTTTAGGAACACCGTAAATAATTAATTTGTGGAGAGAAAGTTAGAAACCTACCTTAGTTTCTTCTAAACCATGGTTGCCTCCTTTGCTCTTCTCACATTTTTTCTCTCTTTTTGGCTGCTATTTTGGACAGAAAATATGACTAAGAGTCACTTAAAATATAGATATATTTTGCCTTAGGGGGTGACACGTGTCAGTCCCTAAGGGTGACACATGTTCGACCCCCATTGGGCCAACACATACATGCTGCCAATAAGGGGCTGGCACATGGCGTGGGGTCCACCTCCACCCAAGCAGGTGGGTAACCTACTTGACCCCAACCAGGTGGATCACCTGCTTGCTTGAGGTACTGCCATGTGTCACTCCTTCATTGGCTGCCACGTATCATCTTTTCCCCTTCCTCGTGGGTTCATAACCTCATCCTATTTTAAGAGCCTATGTAATCCATGCTGCATAAGCTTGGTATGTCCTTAAGTAGCTCAAGTATGTAAGACTTCTAAGTTAGTAGCTTACGTAGGTAAGTCGAGGCTTACGACTCTTCACTTGGCATCCAATTCCTTCTGGATTATTATGACTCTATTTCCAACCTTCTCTACTATGGGGTATCACATTCTCCCTTCCTTAGAGTCATTTGATAGTGTCGTAGCATATCCGGCTCACATGATAATGTCTAAGGAACTTATAATACATTCTGATTTTAAAAGTGTGGGGTGTAACATCCTCCCCCCTTTAGAACATTCGTCCCCGAATATTAAACAAAACTTCCCTTAGCCCCTTATACAAATCATAGGGAGATTCTTTACTATTTCCATAACACATACTTCTATCCAAGTACTTAATATACGAGTTTCAGGAGTTGGGTTTACCTGCAAACATCGAGAATAGGTGCGAATACTTGTGTTTCATGTTCTCTTCAGCTTCCCCGGTCATCCTCTTTATGGTTTTGGTTTTGCCACAGTATCTTGACGGAAGGCACGTCTTTAGTCTACAATCTTCTAGTTTGCCGATCTAAGATGGTGATAGGTTGTTCCTCGCAAGATTCCATTTCCTGGACATCATCTATGGAATATACCCTGGGTGGCTCATTAGTACCCTTGTGAAGCATCCCTATCTGATGGACTGGGCGTATAGTTTCCAAATAAGGTGGTAAGCTCAACTTATTGGCCACTTTGCCCATCTTACAAGTAACTTAATACCGTCTAATGTATTTTGGGTTAAGTTTCCTTTTCTGGGTGACCTTGTTATGAACATCTAATCATCAATTTGAACTCTGTATATTGATGGCGATAATCTGTATATTATTTTTACTGACTATGGGATGTTAGTCAATAGCTTGCTTAATCCTGTTAGGGCCTTTTTAGCTTAGTCTTTTTAACATCGACCCATCCAATAGGGGACTTACACGTCTTACTCTACTAGTCTTGTACGAGGCCATTGGAATACTGGAGTAGTAATTATTATTGTAGGCAACTTGATAAGTGATAGATAATCACCCCAGCTACTTTTGAAGTTAACAACACCAACTCATGACATATCTTCTAGCGTTCAAGTGGTACGCTTTAGCCTGTTCATCAGGTTTGAGGGTAAAGTAGTGTACGAAGACTTATGTGTCTTCCCAGTTTCTTTATGGACTGATTCTCGGTAGTTAACTGTAACTTGGGCTCCTTCATCTAGGATAATAGCTATGGGGACTCCATAAGGTTCTACCACTCCTTTACCCTATAATTTTACACCTTCTCGGCTGATTAGGTAGCCTTTGATTGAAAGAGCATGGGCATGTTATGGTGAATAGAGGCTTTTATAGAAGATTTTCATGGCTGGGGGATATTGGGAGGAAGCAATGGAGGTCCGGCTAATATGGCTCTCTTTCAAGCCATTGAAATAGCAGTAGTGTGTGCATTGTTTAGTTATTAGGGATCTAACATTTTAGCTTACCCGCAACGGAGCTAGAATTCATTAAAAATCACAACATATGTATACATATAGAATTAAATTAAAGTTTAGGTACAAATAGTTCTAAATATTAAATTTCTATGTTCATAAGTTGTGCGTTTTAAAAGTCCACTATTTTATGAGACAAAAAACACCTCACATTAGTCACATTGGAAATTTTTTATTTTGTAGAGGCACATTTATTGTCATTTGTATGAAGAATTTTTTGACTGCTAAATGTATAATATGGGATCCATATCTTATCCATTTCACTTTTTTTCATCTTACTTTTTTCATTCATTTTCAACTTTTTTTTCCTCCTCTGAACGTTACATTTATTAAAAGTATAAAGAATTTTTTTAGACTCATTAACAATGTCTAGAATGCAATATTTGGCCTTTGATCTAGCATACTGTCACTATCCTTCGTAGTGTCCCTTGAGTTATTCGATATCCTTTCATTGCTATATTCTTTTGCTTTTATATGCACTCACCTTCTAGCGTTACATCATTCAAGGTCTTGTTGAAAACTTCTTAACACTATCTTGCATACCCTTCTGACTTCTATCCAATTATTGACGACTTCCAAATCTTCCCAACTTGGTTCAGCAAGGGATCTTATTGATTTTAAGCATCCATCTCAAATATGTTGCCATATCAATTGCCTCCATCTTACCCTTGCAGTTTTCTCACTTGCTTCCCCCCTTTAGAGGGTACTTATACCTTTATCCGCTTATACCTTGATCTATGTCTTTATGCCCAGTTTCAAGTTAGTCCAGTATCCTTCCCCAGTCTACTTGGTACTGTATCATATCCCCTTCTTTCTACATTTTTTTGCCAACCTGATTATCCACGTACGGAACCTTGGCTAAATCACAAAGCGACTGGAACCTTTCCATACCTTGTGCGACATCTCCTTTATTAATCTGTACTTAAGTAATGGGACTCATGGAACAACTCGCCCAAGGCCATATTCTACTTATCCTTATAAAAGTTAATATACACTTATAGCTGTTCTAAATTTTCTTTTAACTAGGCAACATTTGTATTCCGACATTCATTGTCCAAGGTTCTCTTGGAGTAGTGGCTTTCCCAATCTATATCATTTGTTTCTTGGGATGAATGGAAGTTGTGCCATTTATTCCTTAAGTTTGTCGTCTTTGTCTCTTAAGAGTTCCACTATTTATGGGGCGATGTTATGTACACGCATCATTCCTTTGTATCTTAAGCTCCATGCTCTTACTGCGTTCTCAACGCAGGCTTTTAACTTAGTCAATGTATACTAAGTGCGCCTTACTAGTGGTCCTACTTTATCCCTGTATGACTGTATCACACCGTTCAATTCATACTTACATATCCCCTTTTTAGTTCGCACTTACATTCAGTTCCTAACATCTCTTTGAGGTGCTTCTGTCCGAAGTTCTTTCCCCAATTAGTCGGTGGAGAACTATAAACTGTTATCTTAACCCATTTTCCAACCATTGTTGGAAGAAACCAGAATCTTTGAAACATCACAGTGCTTCTTTTAATACTTGACCTACCTGGTCTCATTTCGAGTTTATCCTCGAGTTATGAACAACTTATCTAATTTACAATTAGGATTTGGGGTCTTGGTGCTTTGAAAATGAGTGAAGCTCAATTACTGGACATCTTCTCTTTCAACTTGAGTTTTTCTTTTTTTTTCTACAACACAACTATGGCTGGAGATACTGTGGTCTGAACTGTACTGCTCAGACAGACTTTTATTTCTCAAAAATAAACTTTCTCAAGTAAAAAAGGTGTCCCTTATCTATGACCTGAAGAGTACCTCTTATATCTTTAATTTAGCATAATATGGGTACTCGGTATCAATTTCTAAGATATGTTATAAAGCTATGTTTTATTCCCTTTTCCTTGTTCTGGGAAAATTTTGGTAGAGTTTCCTCTATACTCGTTACTGATCCCAAAATCTGCATGCAGAAAATACCAACAATGCCTCACAGGGCCAACACATATATATATATTCATATCATATCACAGCCATACAGGGATTTCAATATCACCTCATAGCGTAGCCATACAGGGCTTTCAATACCAACAATAGTATAAAAATAATGGACTTACCTCGTATGTCCAACCCTAAACTGCATCTGTTGCATTTCCTGTCTACTTTTCCTTTCAGTTTTTTTTTACTTTACATTTCAATCACATATCAATACCTTTCCCCACAGATATCTTTTGCACCTTTACTTACCTGTGTGCTTCGTAACTCTCCATGTCGTCAATTACTTCCTTCTATCAATGTCATTCCTCTACTAAAATCCAAATATAGTATAAGGAGATTTCGTATGACTCGGATCTATGGCATGATCTCAGATGTGAAGGGAAAGGAAATATCCTAAATGCCCTGTAGCTTCTTGTTTATAGATATGACGTACAACACATCGATAATCAAGATTCTACTAGACATGGTCTGCAGACAATCCAAGGACGAACTACTCTGATACCACTTCTGTCAAGACCCAACCCCGTAGGCCGTGACTAGGGTCTGACCTGGACCCCCGTATATATATCTACAAGCTGTGGTCAAATTGAGCTGTAAACGACATAATACCATGTAACAGAACCCTATTGGGTGATAACATTTTCATAAACCTATAGCCTCTTTCATTTGTATCACAATATGAAGGAGCACACAAGCCGACAAGGCTGCCATAACATAACCACTCGTACAATATTTCATATAGAACCAGCTGAACCAAATTAACATATACAACTCACATATACATGTTTGCAGACCTCTAAAATATTACCGATAACATATGGAGGGATAGGGCCCCGCCGTACCCTTGAATAAATAAAACAATTTTATACATCAGTGGTCAATATCAAAAACTAGGCTCCGATACAATGAAGCCTCTTCCAACTCAGCTAAGCGGAATCCTAAGCTGACGGACTCCCAAAACCTGTATCTATACCTACGGGGATGAACGCAGCCCCCTCTCCCCCCCCCCCGAGAGAAGGGAGTCAGTACGACATATGTACTTAGTATGTAAAACATAACATAACACAACTGGAAGCATATCTGAAATAGAGAAGCAGGGGGGTAAATTATCAAATCAGCAACTTACACCTTGGAAAGTAAAATCATGCATGCTCAAATTTTCAATATAGCCGGTCCTATCTGGGATCTGGTGAATCATATATATACTACCATCCCCTCCTTATTACAACACATCATCACATATTCATATATATACATACGTACCCAGCCCTCTAGTGAGGGCGCGATGAACAATGCAGGGGAATTATGCACGATTACTATTCCCAGCCCGGGCACAATAAAAGAAGTGTTACAGTACACGAGTAGAGTAGTGAGAAGCAAAACACAGTTTAAATCATTAATGAAGACTCAATGAAGTCGTCAGGTGAATCATCCTTGGAGATTAGTGCTGAAAGTATCTGAGGTGTACCCTCTAAATGTCACTAAGGACTATGTAAAAGGGAGTTTTGGAAATCCTAGACATATACCAGTATGAAATATCTTATAGAAGTTCAAGAGTTGGTTGCCTCAGAGCCTTTTTTTTTTATAAAAAGAGATTAGTCGAATCAATTGTTATATAGTCATATAGAATACTCGAGGAGTAGGAGTTTAACTACTTTAAAAGTCTTAGCATCCAGAAGTGATCAAGAGTCCTGAAGTCATATTCAGAACCTAAGAGTGAAGTTTCCGTAAAGCTTTCATCATCCATAGCCTACATCTAAGACATTCCAAAGGAAGAGAAAAGATAGGTTTTACATACCTATGTCAAAACATGCCAAGAGAGAGCTTCACATACCTCTTATGAGTTACCCGTTATCCCATTCGCCTCGTCGTCCTTTGAACCTATTCAACATGAAAGTAATACGAATATCAATCACTCTTAACTTTCCAATATCTTAGGGTGCACCTTAGTATTCATGGAACCTATTTCCTTGTTCATCTCCTCAATTAGTTCTTTAATTAGTTAAGGCGTTAACGAAAATTGGGCAGCACCTCCCCTATAATATGCCCTATCTAAATTTCCAATTACATCCCTAATCAGTACAGCCAACCAAAAACAACAACCTGCAGCATATGTTTAAGCAATTCACACCAACAATATACAACATAAGCTCCAAACGACTCACTCAAAATTAGGATATCAAATAGGGTGTCTAGCCTATATCTTGTAACACCTTTAATTATACGAAACGAGGGTTCGTATGGATGCAACTAGAACCACCCATACCCCTATTAGAACATATTTAGGCCCTGCAACAAACCACCACACCCCTGCAGCAGCACCTCATAAGCACAACCCTTTACTTCAACGACAATTCAACTATAACGACTCCAACTTAGTTTATTTCGAACGTCAAGCATCTCTATGATGTTTTCAAATTTCCAGCTACTTAAACAACATATAATACACTTCTTAACAATACCGTAAATTCCAAATTAAGAGGAGAAATCTTACCTTACCCAAAATTGGCAAAAACTGCCAAATTGCAACTCGGAACTTCTCCAAAGGTGCTGAAATTAAGCGGGCTATTTATGTCCCTTCTCCGCTTCCCCAAATTGGAATTTTTGGTTATAAAAAACTATTATATAACCATGGGACACCTCAAATAATTAATTCATGGAATGAAACTCGGAGTCTTACCTTGGCAGCCCCTAAACCCGTAGCCCTCCTTTCCTTGTCTCCAATATTTTCCTTCAGCTTTCTCTTATTTGTTCCAAGTGTAAAGCTGAAGTTATGGATCCGTATACATATTAATCTACATATATACATCTCTACGTGGTTTAGGAACACCGTATATAATTAATTTGTGGAGAGAAAGTTAGAAACCTACCTTAGTTTTTTCTAAACCATGGCTGCCTCATTTGCTCTTCTCACATTTTTCCTCTCTTTTTGGTTGTTGTTTTGGACAGAAAATGTGACTAAGAGTCACTTAACATATAGATATATTTTTCCTTAGGGGGTGAAACGTGTCATCCCCTAAGGGTGACACGTGTTCGGCCCCCATTGGGCCAACACATACATGCTGCCAATAAGGGGCTGCCACATGGCGTGGGGTCCACCTCCACCGTTTTCAAGTAGTGTTCGATCGATTACGTCCCCACTTCCCTCCAGATTTCATCAAGTGGTCATGCAGGTGGGTAACCTACTTGACCCCAACCAGGTGGGTCACCTGCTTGCTTGAGGTACTGCCATGTGTCACTCCTTCATTGGCTGCCACGTATCGTCTTTTTCCCTTCCTCATGGGTTCATAATCTCGTCCTATTTTAAGAGCCTATGTAATCCATGCTACGTAAGCTTGGTATGTCCTCAAGTAGCTCAAGTATGTAAGACTTCTAAGTTAGTAGCTTACGTAGGTAAGTCAAGTCCTACGACTCATCACTTGGCCTCCAATTTCTTCCGAATTATTATGACTCTATTTCCAACCTCTCTACTATGGGGTATCACATTCTCCCTTTCTTAGAGTCATTTGATAGTGTCGTAGCGTATCTGGCTCACATGATAATGTCTAAGGAACTTATAAGACATTTCGAGTTTAGAAGTATGGGGTGTAACATAACTTTTACGAGTCATAGGTGGAATTCATCAAAACGATATAGAGAAATTAAGGCAGAGTTGAAATTACGAGTCAAGTCTGTAACTCATCCAAATGACTATGAGTCATAAAGTAAATTCATAGAAGAAGACTAGCGTGGTATAAAGTAGGACCTGATCTATGAGTAAATTGTATGAGTCATCATGTGGATTATGAGACGTAGAGGTTGTCTGTCACGATCCAAGTTTAGGGCCTAGACGTGACATGGCGAATGAGGAACCCGGAAGTACCTCAAATAAGCCTTTTAACATTCTTTTAGCCTTACATAGGTAATAATGATAAATAAATAAGCGGATATACAAGGGAAAATCATAACAGTAAATCTTCAACTTACATATGTCCAATAATACCTCTAACTATTAGATTTAACGGGGCTAAGACAAGTTCCTAGCTCACCCTCAATCATAATAGAAGAAATGTCATAGTAAAATATCTTAGCATATCATAAGCTAGAAAGATAAAGGAGTATTATTCCCAGAACATGGGAACTCACCAAAAATAGTCTTCAATGAAATCTCAACTAGCCACGTGGAGTAGAACGGGGAGGAGCACTGGTCCCTACATGGTGATATCATGTAGGCAAAAGAATATGCATTAGTACTTTGAATATACTAAGTATGTAAGGATGCATGAACATTGAGGAAACATTATAACATTTATGTAATATGGAACATAATGTAATGCATGCATAATAAATCATATGGATATCCTTTAAAACATTCATTTTGTGGGAAAATAACCATAACCGACATTTAAGACCATGCGAGCTATTACATAGAATCCAACATAACCCTCTATGTTGGCCGGGGACACTACTTGTCAGGTTGAACTCCGTCAACTTCATTCATTTCTTTAACTTTAACTTTAAGGGCTATTTATGGATCCATTAGCCTAAGCCTACAAGGGCTCCTATATTGGCACATAGTTAATGAGACAAGGGGTTGCTACTAGGATTCCCTTACCGAATCCCACTTCAATGCCTCATTCGGTGCTAAGTCAATCCAACGGAATAGTTTAATACTTTAAAACATTCATAGCATATAACTTGAGAATTCAAATATCATATTCGGTAGAATAGCTTGTTAAAACATTTAATAATTCAAATATGCAAGAATTGTCCTTATTGCATAAAGAATCAATCATTCATATCATTTCATAAGACTCCCTTTTGATCATAGATATTGCTTTCATAAACATTTATTCGGAGTCAAAGCTTTCAAGTCAAACTTTATTAAAAATATAATAAAATTAGGTGGGTTCAAATCACTTCAACTTGCAAATATGTATGTAAATAAATATACATAAATACTTTAAAATCCATTAATTAAAAATTATGCTTTAAACAACCCACCATTAATTTCAAGAACCTTTAAATAAATAAATAGAGGAATTACTTGCAAACCATCAATTCATACATATAAAATTATGTCGCATCAAAATAGACCAATAATCATTAGTTTAATCATGATTCATACTATTAAGTAAAAATAAGAATTACCATAAGAAAATATTACTTGAAATCAAGAGACTTAATTGAAAGAGTTTTTGGACTACATGGGTAAAAGAACCCATGGATAAACACCCACATAACTTAGAGTAGAGCTTAAAGAAAATAAATATAATTTATTATATAATCAAAATAATTTAGACATGAGAGTGGAAGGAATAATCTCATTGAAGCCTTACATACCTGGAATCCGAAGCTTTAGTGGGAACCGAAATACTTAATGAACACTCTTGAGTCCTAGTTTTTCTCCTCGCCGGAACGTTTTGTGTACTACCCGGAGTATATGAATCACCGGAATAGTATTTCTTTACTAATAAAAACTAAAACTATATTTGAGAATGTGTAAAGAAGTGTATAGAGAGAAGACTTGCTTGAGAAAGCTTGATGAATAAAATGAGAAAATAAGGTGGGTATTTATAGGTGGGAAAGAGGGACCTAACAATAAATAAAATAATTATAAAAAAAATCTGAAAATTTAATGGAAAATTATGATGTCATGGATGATGTTAATTGGAGGACAATTTATGTCATGAGTGATGTCAAATATATCTAGATCTTTCCATGGTAGGTGAAATGAGTTATCTTTGACAAAATACTTCTTTTCGGAGTTGCTTTTGAATAAGATAAATTCCTTATTAGGATTTGGTATATTTATAAGAATTGTATATATAGAAGTCTAGTTTCATATCGTTCAAGAATCAACCAATTTGGAGTAATCTACAGTGAGATATGAAATTTATTCTACAAATACTCTATTTCGTCACATCACACTGTCTTACAATAATTAATTTATTTGACCTACTTAACCTCTGAAACTTAAATTATGTTCTTCATAAACATTGTAGGTAATGATCTTGTGGTTACTAAGAAATTTGAATAACCCAATTTGGACAATCCTATAAAAAGGTATGCACAAAATACAGAGGTTGTATCATTTTTAGGCGAGAATTGGAACATTGTATACAACGTTTTTAGGGGATGTTACATTATCTTCTCTTTTGGGAACATTCGTCCTCGAATGAGGAAAGACTTAGCTTGAGTAGAGTAGAGTGTAAACCAACAACCCATCATTAATGCAATAGTGTAATTTAAAACATCGTTTAAAACATATTTTATAATTTTGCAAGCATATGACAAGAAAAGTTGAGATGCAAAGATTTCAAGTAATTGAGCAAGGAAAATTTAATACCTTAGGTTTGGGTAGAGGGGAAAAGATGAGGGTATCTCTTAACCATATCCGCTTCCGCTTCCCATGTTGCACTTTCTATTTGTTGATTCCTCCAAAGGACTTTAACAGATGCAACTTCCTTGTTCCTCAATCTTTTAACTTGCCGGTCCAAAATTTCCATAGGAACTTCTTCATAGGTCAAGTTTTCTTCAATATTCGCTATTCCCATAGGTACAATGGAATTAGATCACCCACACTTTTTTTCAACATAGACACGTGAAACACTGGATGAACCATGGTCATTTCCAATGGTAATTCCAACTCATATGCAACCTTACCAACACGTCTCATGATTCTATAAGGCCCTACATACCTGGGGCTCAATTTCCCTTTCTTACCAAATCGAACCACACCTTTCATGGTGAAACCTTCAGATATACCCAATCGTCCATATTAAACTCAAGATCCCTTCTTCTAGTGTCAAAATAGGACTTTTGACGACTTTGAGCCATCTTCAACCTTTCTCTAATGATCTTCACCTTCTCTAAAGCATCAAGTACCGAATCGGGGCCCAACAAGGTCATCTCGCCTACTTCAAACCAACCAACCGGTGATCTACATCGTCTCCCATACAAAGCCTCAAACAGCACCATCTCAATACTTGAGTGGTAACTATTATTATAGGCAAACTCGATGAGCGGTAGATGATCATCCCAATTTCCTTTAAACTCCAACACACAAGCCCTTAACATATCCTCTAGTGTTTGAATCGTCCTTTCAGCTTGCCCATTCGGTTGAGGATGGAATGATGTGCTCAACTTTACCTTAGTACCAAGGCTCTTTTGAAATGATCTCTAGAAGTGGGAAGTGAATTGGGTATCACGATCCTAAATAATGGATAACGGCATACCATGCAACCTCACCAACTCCCGAATATACAACTTGGCATAGTCTTCGGCACTATAGGAAGTTTTAACCGGTAGGAAGTGAGCTGACTTAGTCATTCTATCAACAATTACCCAAATCTTATCATGACGCTTTAGGGTATGAGGCAAACCCACTACAAAATCCATATTCACATCTTCCCACTTCTAAGTTGGGATTTCAATGTCTTGGGCTAGGCCACCCGGCCTTTGATATTCGGCCTTCACTTGTTGGCAATTCGTACATTCGGACACAAACCTTGCCTATCCCTCAACATTTGAAGTACAACTCTTAAGTGATTTTTATGTTCTTCCTCACCCCGAGAGTAAATCAAAATATCATCAATAAAGACCACCACAAAGGTATCAAGATAAGGTTTGAACACCTATTTATCAAGTCCATGAACACCACCGGTGCATTCGTTAACCCAAAACTCATCACCACAAACTCAAAGTGACCATACCTTATTCGGAAGGCCATTTTGGGAATGTCACACTCCCTCACCCGTAGTTGGTGATAGCCGGACCGAAGGTCAATCTTGGAGAAGTGACTTGCCCCTTGCAGTTGATCAAACAAGTCATCTATTCTAGGGAGTGGGTACTTGTTTTTAATGGTCACCTTATTTAATTGCCGGTAGTCTATGCATATTCGAAGTGACCCATCCTTCTTTCTCACAAATAACACTGGAGCACCCCATGGAGAAATACTTGGTCTTATGAACCCCTTGTCTAACAAGTCCTTTAATTGTTCCTTCAACTCTTTCAATTCTGCTGGGGCCATACGGTAAGGAAAAATAGAGATAGGTTGGGTATCAGGGAGGAGATCAATACCAAAATCAACTTCCCTTTCGAGAGGGACACTGGGAAGGTCATTGGGAAAGACATCGGGGAATTCATTGACTATAGGAACTGACTCAAGAGGAGGACTTTTGGAGTTGACATCCCTAACCCTCACAATGTGGTAAATACAACCCTTAGAAATTATTTTGTGGGCCTTAAGATAAGAAATAAACTTACCCTTCACCACTGAATTACGACCCTCACATTCAATAATAGGCTCATTTGGAAATTGTAACTTGACTCAATGAGTCCTACAATCTATGGAAGCATAAATGCATGTAACCAATCCATCCCAAGAATAACATCAAAATCTATCATGTCAAGTTCAACAAGATCACAAGGAATAACTTTGTGCAAGATAGACACAAGGCAACCCCTATAGACCTTTCTAGCAATAACTGACTCACCAACGGGGGTAGACACCAAATAGGGCTTTAATAACATTTCAGGTAAAACATCAAATCTATTAGCAAGGAATGGAGTAACAAAAGATAAATTTGCACCCGGATCTAATAGTGCATACACATCAAAAGAAAAGACCTTTAACATACCGGTAATGACATTGGGTGCATCCTCAACCTCTTGTCTCCCATGCAAGGCGTAAAAGCGGTTGGTGCGTTGGACACCTCCTTGGACTTGTTGACTAAGAGAAATTTGGCCTTGAGTCCTACCACCACCATCTCTACAATCCTTAGCATGGTGGCCCAGCTTGCCACACTTAAAGCATGTATTGGAGCTAGCTAAGCATTCCCCTTTGTGAGTCCTTCCACACTTCTTGCAAGCGGGGAAAGTTTGAGTAGTAACATTCTCTCTTGGAATTATTGGTTTACCACTCTTGTCCTTGTTGAACCTTGGAGGAGGAGTATTGGTGGAACCTTGTCCCACAAATCGTTGCCTACCTTGGCCTTTGCCATTGTTACCATAATTGGACCTTTGAGGGTTAAACCCTCCACCATCCACTCTAGCCTTTTTGAACCCCCTTGATCTCTCTCTAAGCTTCTCTTCTTCAATTTGTTCTACGTAAGTCATTAACCAACCAACATGGCCATTTTTCACTTCTTGGACACCAAGCTTGAGATACTGGAAATAAACTTGCTCATCCTAGCTCTTGGGTCGGAGACCATGAAGGGAGAATACTTAGACAACTTAGTGAATTTGAGACCATACTCCCTCACGCTTATACTCCCTTGATGGAGGTTGATGAACTCTTGGATTTTGGCCTCCCTTAGCTCCAATGGGAATAAGCGGTCTAGGAAGGCACCTTTGAACTCTTCCCATCCTATCGACCCTATTTCTTCATCCTTCTCAATAACCCATTGTTCATACCACACTCGATCCACACCTTTGAGTTGATAGGCTACTAGCTCAGCCTTCTCATTTGGTGGCACACCCATGATAGCCACAATCCGATACACCTCATTAATGAACTTCATAGGGTCCTCATCTAGCTTAAAACCAACGAACTCAGGCGGATTCATCCTTTGGAAATCCCGAATCCTAGAGGCTGGATTTTGCATTTGGGGAGGAGGAACACCCAGATTCCTTTGGTTAGCTATGAATTGATCTAACAAAGTAATAACACTATGAATCTCGGCATGGGTTACCCTGTCCTCATAATGTTGGGCATTAGGAATCGGAGGAGTTTGGTCCTCATCATCAACCCTTGCTCTTCGAGGTGCTCTTCCTCGAGTTATTATCTAGAGAACACAAAATGGGTCGTTAGTTAAAAGAAAACTTAGGACAAACTAAGGCACGACATGAATTTGAAAGAAGTGAAAATTTTCCTAAATACCTCATAGTCTCCTCTTGATAATTGTGGCGCACTTCACAACCATGAACAAGACCCTATTCGACACGGTATGTTGGACTCCAAGGACCATTCAAAGCCTCGGGCTCTGATAGCATTTTGTCACGACCCAAGCCTAGGGCCTAGACGTGACATGGCGAATGAGGAACCCGGAAGTACCTCAAATAAGCCTTTTAACATTCTTTTAGCCTTACATAGGTAATAATGATAAATAAATAAGCGGATATACAAGTGAAAATCATAACAGTAAATCTTCAACTTACATATGTCCAATAATACCTCTAACTATTAGATTTAACGGGGCTAAGACAAGTTCCTAGCTCACCCTCAATCATAATAGAAGAAATGTCATAGTAAAATATCTTAGCATATCATAAGCTAGAAAGATAAAGGAGTATTATTCCCAGAACATGGGAACTCACCAAAAATAGTCTTCAATGAAATCTCAACTAGCCACGTGGAGTAGAACGGGGAGGAGCACTGGTCCCTACATGGTGATATCATGTACGCAAAAGAATATGCGTTAGTACTTTGAATATACTAAGTATGTAAGGATGCATGAACATTGAGGAAACATTATAACATTTATGTAATATGAAACATAATATAATACATGCATAATAAATCATATAGATATCCTTTAAAACATTTATTTTGTGGGAAAATAACCATAACCGACATTTAAGACCATGCGAGCTATTACATGGAATCCAACATAACCCCCTATGTTGGTCGGGGAGACTACTTGCCAGGTAGAACTCCGTCAACTTCATTTATTTCTTTAAATTTACTTTAAGGGCTATTTATGGATCCATTAGCCTAAGCCTACAAGGGCTCCTATGTTGGCACATAGTTAATGAGACAAGGGGTTGCTACTAGGATTCTCTTACCGAATCCCACTTCAATGCCTCATTCAGTGCTAAGTCAATCCTACGGAATAGTTTAATACTTCAAAACATTCATAGCATATAACTTGAGAATTCAAATATCATATTCGGTAGAATAGCTTGTTAAAACATTTAATAATTCAAATATGCAAGAATTGTCCTTATTGCATAAAGAATCAATCATTCATATCATTTCATAAGACTCCCTTTTGATCATAGATATTGCTTTCATAAACATTTATTCGGAGTCAAAGCTTTCAAGTCAAACTTTATTAAAAATATAATAAAATTAGGTGGGTTCAAATCACTTCAACTTGCAAATATGTATGTAAATAAATATACATAAATACTTTAAAATCCATTAATTAAAAATTATGCTTTAAACAACCCACCATTAATTTCAAAAACCTTTAAATAAATAAATAGAGGAATTACTTGCAAACCATCAATTCATACATATAAAATTATGTCGCATCAAAATAGACCAATAATCATTAGTTTAATCATGATTCATACTATTAAGTAAAAATAAGAATTACCATAAGAAAATATTACTTGAAATCAAGAGACTTAATTGAAAGAGTTTTTGGACTACATGGGTAAAAGAACCCATGGATAAACACCCACATAACTTAGAGTAGAGCTTAAAGAAAATAAATATAATTTATTATATAATCAAAATAATTTAGACATGAGAGTGGAAGGAATACTCTCATTGAAGCCTTACATACCTGGAATCCGAAGCTTTAGTGGGAACCGAAATACTTAATGAACACTCTTGAGTCCTAGTTTTTCTCCTCGCCGGAACGTTTTGTGTACTACCCGGAGTATATGAATCACCGGAATAGTATTTCTTTACTAATAAAAACTAAAACTATATTTGAGAATGTGTAAAGAAGTGTATAGAGAGAAGACTTGCTTGAGAAAGCTTGATGAATAAAATGAGAAAATAAGGTGGGTATTTATAGGTGGGAAAGAGGGACCTAACAATAAATAAAATAATTATAAAAAAAATCTGAAAATTTAATGGAAAATTATGATGTCATGGATGATGTTAATTGGAGGACAATTTATGTCATGAGTGATGTCAAATATATCTAGATCTTTCCATGGTAGGTGAAATGAGTTATCTTTGACAAAATACTTCTTTTCGGAGTTGCTTTTGAATAAGATAAATTCCTTATTAGGATTTGGTATATTTATAAGAATTGTATATATAGAAGTCTAGTTTCATATCGTTCAAGAATCAACCAATTTGGAGTAATCTACAGTGAGATATGAAATTTATTCTACAAATACTCTATTTCGTCACATCACACTGTCTTACAATAATTAATTTATTTGACCTACTTAACCTCTGAAACTTAAATTATGTTCTTCATAAACATTGTAGGTAATGATCTTGTGGTTACTAAGAAATTTGAATAACCCAATTTGGACAATCCTATAAAAAGGTATGCACAAAATACAGAGGTTGTATCATTTTTAGGCGAGAATTGGAACATTGTATACAACGTTTTTAGGGGATGTTACATTATCTTCTCTTTTGGGAACATTCGTCCTCGAATGAGGAAAGACTTAGCTTGAGTAGAGTAGAGTGTAAACCAACAACCCATCATTAATGCAATAGTGTAATTTAAAACATCGTTTAAAACATATTTTATAATTTTGCAAGCATATGACAAGAAAAGTTGAGATGCAAAGATTTCAAGTAATTGAGCAAGGAAAATTTAATACCTTAGGTTTGGGTAGAGGGGAAAAGATGAGGGTATCTCTTAACCATATCCGCTTCCGCTTCCCATGTTGCACTTTCTATTTGTTGATTCCTCCAAAGGACTTTAACAGATGCAACTTCCTTGTTCCTCAATCTTTTAACTTGCCGGTCCAAAATTTCCATAGGAACTTCTTCATAGGTCAAGTTTTCTTCAATATTCGCTATTCCCATAGGTACAATGGAATTAGATCACCCACACTTTTTTTCAACATAGACACGTGAAACACTGGATGAACCATGGTCATTTCCAATGGTAATTCCAACTCATATGCAACCTTACCAACACGTCTCATGATTCTATAAGGCCCTACATACCTGGGGCTCAATTTCCCTTTCTTACCAAATCGAACCACACCTTTCATGGTGAAACCTTCAGATATACCCAATCGTCCATATTAAACTCAAGATCCCTTCTTCTAGTGTCAAAATAGGACTTTTGACGACTTTGAGCCATCTTCAACCTTTCTCTAATGATCTTCACCTTCTCTAAAGCATCAAGTACCGAATCGGGGCCCAACAAGGTCATCTCGCCTACTTCAAACCAACCAACCGGTGATCTACATCGTCTCCCATACAAAGCCTCAAACAGCACCATCTCAATACTTGAGTGGTAACTATTATTATAGGCAAACTCGATGAGCGGTAGATGATCATCCCAATTTCCTTTAAACTCCAACACACAAGCCCTTAACATATCCTCTAGTGTTTGAATCGTCCTTTCAGCTTGCCCATTCGGTTGAGGATGGAATGATGTGCTCAACTTTACCTTAGTACCAAGGCTCTTTTGAAATGATCTCTAGAAGTGGGAAGTGAATTGGGTATCACGATCCTAAATAATGGATAACGGCATACCATGCAACCTCACCAACTCCCGAATATACAACTTGGCATAGTCTTCGGCACTATAGGAAGTTTTAACCGGTAGGAAGTGAGCTGACTTAGTCATTCTATCAACAATTACCCAAATCTTATCATGACGCTTTAGGGTATGAGGCAAACCCACTACAAAATCCATATTCACATCTTCCCACTTCTAAGTTGGGATTTCAATGTCTTGGGCTAGGCCACCCGGCCTTTGATATTCGGCCTTCACTTGTTGGCAATTCGTACATTCGGACACAAACCTTGCCTATCCCTCAACATTTGAAGTACAACTCTTAAGTGATTTTTATGTTCTTCCTCACCCCGAGAGTAAATCAAAATATCATCAATAAAGACCACCACAAAGGTATCAAGATAAGGTTTGAACACCTATTTATCAAGTCCATGAACACCACCGGTGCATTCGTTAACCCAAAACTCATCACCACAAACTCAAAGTGACCATACCTTATTCGGAAGGCCATTTTGGGAATGTCACACTCCCTCACCCGTAGTTGGTGATAGCCGGACCGAAGGTCAATCTTGGAGAAGTGACTTGCCCCTTGCAGTTGATCAAACAAGTCATCTATTCTAGGGAGTGGGTACTTGTTTTTAATGGTCACCTTATTTAATTGCCGGTAGTCTATGCATATTCGAAGTGACCCATCCTTCTTTCTCACAAATAACACTGGAGCACCCCATGGAGAAATACTTGGTCTTATGAACCCCTTGTCTAACAAGTCCTTTAATTGTTCCTTCAACTCTTTCAATTCTGCTGGGGCCATACGGTAAGGAAAAATAGAGATAGGTTGGGTATCAGGGAGGAGATCAATACCAAAATCAACTTCCCTTTCGAGAGGGACACTGGGAAGGTCATTGGGAAAGACATCGGGGAATTCATTGACTATAGGAACTGACTCAAGAGGAGGACTTTTGGAGTTGACATCCCTAACCCTCACAATGTGGTAAATACAACCCTTAGAAATTATTTTGTGGGCCTTAAGATAAGAAATAAACTTACCCTTCACCACTGAATTACGACCCTCACATTCAATAATAGGCTCATTTGGAAATTGTAACTTGACTCAATGAGTCCTACAATCTATGGAAGCATAAATGCATGTAACCAATCCATCCCAAGAATAACATCAAAATCTATCATGTCAAGTTCAACAAGATCACAAGGAATAACTTTGTGCAAGATAGACACAAGGCAACCCCTATAGACCTTTCTAGCAATAACTGACTCACCAACGGGGGTAGACACCAAATAGGGCTTTAATAACATTTCAGGTAAAACATCATATCTATTAGCAAGGAATGGAGTAACAAAAGATAAATTTGCACCCGGATCTAATAGTGCATACACATCAAAAGAAAAGACCTTTAACATACCGGTAATGACATTGGGTGCATCCTCAACCTCTTGTCTCCCATGCAAGGCGTAAAAGCGGTTGGTCCGTTGGACACCTCCTTGGACTTGTTGACTAAGAGAAATTTGGCCTTGAGTCCTACCACCACCATATCTACAATCCTTAGCATGGTGGCCCAGCTTGCCACACTTAAAGCATGTATTGGAGCTAGCTAAGCATTCCCCTTTGTGAGTCCTTCCACACTTCTTGCAAGCGGGGAAAGTTTGAGTAGTAACATTCTCTCTTGGAATTATTGGTTTACCACTCTTGTCCTTGTTGAACCTTGGAGGAGGAGTATTGGTGGAACCTTGTCCCACAAATCGTTGCCTACCTTGGCCTTTGCCATTGTTACCATAATTGGACCTTTGAGGGTTAAACCCTCCACCATCCACTCTAGCCTTTTTGAACCCCCTTGATCTCTCTCTAAGCTTCTCTTCTTCAATTTGTTCTACGTAAGTCATTAACCAACCAACATGGCCATTTTTCACTTCTTGGACACCAAGCTTGAGATACTGGAAATAAACTTGCTCATCCTAGCTCTTGGGTCGGAGACCATGAAGGGAGAATACTTAGACAACTTAGTGAATTTGAGACCATACTCCCTCACGCTTATACTCCCTTGATGGAGGTTGATGAACTCTTGGATTTTGGCCTCCCTTAGCTCCAATGGGAATAAGCGGTCTAGGAAGGCACCTTTGAACTCTTCCCATCCTATCGACCCTATTTCTTCATCCTTCTCAATAACCCATTGTTCATACCACACTCGATCCACACCTTTGAGTTGATAGGCTACTAGCTCAGCCTTCTCATTTGGTGGCACACCCATGATAGCCACAATCCGATACACCTCATTAATGAACTTCATAGGGTCCTCATCTAGCTTAAAACCAACGAACTCAGGCGGATTCATCCTTTGGAAATCCCGAATCCTAGAGGCTGGATTTTGCATTTGGGGAGGAGGAACACCCAGATTCCTTTGGTTAGCTATGAATTGATCTAACAAAGTAATAACACTATGAATCTCGGCATGGGTTACCCTGTCCTCATAATGTTGGGCATTAGGAATTGGAGGAGTTTGGTCCTCATCATCAACCCTTGCTCTTCGAGGTGCTCTTCCTCGAGTTATTATCTAGAGAACACAAAATGGGTCGTTAGTTAAAAGAAAACTTAGGACAAACTAAGGCACGACATGAATTTGAAAGAAGTGAAAATTTTCCTAAATACCTCATAGTCTCCTCTTGATAATTGTGGCGCACTTCACAACCATGAACAAGACCCTATTCGACACGGTATGTTGGACTCCAAGGACCATTCAAAGCCTCGGGCTCTGATAGCATTTTGTCACGACCCAAGCCTAGGGCCTAGACGTGACATGGCGAATGAGGAACCCGGAAGTACCTCAAATAAGCCTTTTAACATTCTTTTAGCCTTACATAGGTAATAATGATAAATAAATAAGCGGATATACAAGTGAAAATCATAACAGTAAATCTTCAACTTACATATGTCCAATAATACCTCTAACTATTAGATTTAACGGGGCTAAGACAAGTTCCTAGCTCACCCTCAATCATAATAGAAGAAATGTCATAGTAAAATATCTTAGCATATCATAAGCTAGAAAGATAAAGGAGTATTATTCCCAGAACATGGGAACTCACCAAAAATAGTCTTCAATGAAATCTCAACTAGCCACGTGGAGTAGAACGGGGAGGAGCACTGGTCCCTACATGGTGATATCATGTAGGCAAAAGAATATGCGTTAGTACTTTGAATATACTAAGTATGTAAGGATGCATGAACATTGAGGAAACATTATAACATTTATGTAATATGAAACATAATATAATACATGCATAATAAATCATATAGATATCCTTTAAAACATTTATTTTGTGGGAAAATAACCATAACCGACATTTAAGACCATGCGAGCTATTACATGGAATCCAACATAACCCCCTATGTTGGCCGGGGAGACTACTTGCCAGGTAGAACTCCGTCAACTTCATTTATTTCTTTAAATTTACTTTAAGGGCTATTTATGGATCCATTAGCCTAAGCCTACAAGGGCTCCTATGTTGGCACATAGTTAATGAGACAAGGGGTTGCTACTAGGATTCTCTTACCGAATCCCACTTCAATGCCTCATTCAGTGCTAAGTCAATCCTACGGAATAGTTTAATACTTCAAAACATTCATAGCATATAACTTGAGAATTCAAATATCATATTCGGTAGAATAGCTTGTTAAAACATTTAATAATTCAAATATGCAAGAATTGTCCTTATTGCATAAAGAATCAATCATTCATATCATTTCATAAGACTCCCTTTTGATCATAGATATTGCTTTCATAAACATTTATTCGGAGTCAAAGCTTTCAAGTCAAACTTTATTAAAAATATAATAAAATTAGGTGGGTTCAAATCACTTCAACTTGCAAATATGTATGTAAATAAATATACATAAATACTTTAAAATCCATTAATTAAAAATTATGCTTTAAACAACCCACCATTAATTTCAAGAACCTTTAAATAAATAAATAGAGGAATTACTTGCAAACCATCAATTCATACATATAAAATTATGTCGCATCAAAATAGACCAATAATCATTAGTTTAATCATGATTCATACTATTAAGTAAAAATAAGAATTACCATAAGAAAATATTACTTGAAATCAAGAGACTTAATTGAAAGAGTTTTTGGACTACATGGGTAAAAGAACCCATGGATAAACACCCACATAACTTAGAGTAGAGCTTAAAGAAAATAAATATAATTTATTATATAATCAAAATAATTTAGACATGAGAGTGGAAGGAATACTCTCATTGAAGCCTTACATACCTGGAATCCGAAGCTTTAGTGGGAACCGAAATACTTAATGAACACTCTTGAGTCCTAGTTTTTCTCCTCGCCGGAACGTTTTGTGTACTACCCGGAGTATATGAATCACCGGAATAGTATTTCTTTACTAATAAAAACTAAAACTATATTTGAGAATGTGTAAAGAAGTGTATAGAGAGAAGACTTGCTTGAGAAAGCTTGATGAATAAAATGAGAAAATAAGGTGGGTATTTATAGGTGGGAAAGAGGGACCTAACAATAAATAAAATAATTATAAAAAAAATCTGAAAATTTAATGGAAAATTATGATGTCATGGATGATGTTAATTGGAGGACAATTTATGTCATGAGTGATGTCAAATATATCTAGATCTTTCCATGGTAGGTGAAATGAGTTATCTTTGACAAAATACTTCTTTTCGGAGTTGCTTTTGAATAAGATAAATTCCTTATTAGGATTTGGTATATTTATAAGAATTGTATATATAGAAGTCTAGTTTCATATCGTTCAAGAATCAACCAATTTGGAGTAATCTACAGTGAGATATGAAATTTATTCTACAAATACTCTATTTCGTCACATCACACTGTCTTACAATAATTAATTTATTTGACCTACTTAACCTCTGAAACTTAAATTATGTTCTTCATAAACATTGTAGGTAATGATCTTGTGGTTACTAAGAAATTTGAATAACCCAATTTGGACAATCCTATAAAAAGGTATGCACAAAATACAGAGGTTGTATCATTTTTAGGCGAGAATTGGAACATTGTATACAACGTTTTTAGGGGATGTTACATTATCTTCTCTTTTGGGAACATTCGTCCTCGAATGAGGAAAGACTTAGCTTGAGTAGAGTAGAGTGTAAACCAACAACCCATCATTAATGCAATAGTGTAATTTAAAACATCGTTTAAAACATATTTTATAATTTTGCAAGCATATGACAAGAAAAGTTGAGATGCAAAGATTTCAAGTAATTGAGCAAGGAAAATTTAATACCTTAGGTTTGGGTAGAGGGGAAAAGATGAGGGTATCTCTTAACCATATCCGCTTCCGCTTCCCATGTTGCACTTTCTATTTGTTGATTCCTCCAAAGGACTTTAACAGATGCAACTTCCTTGTTCCTCAATCTTTTAACTTGCCGGTCCAAAATTTCCATAGGAACTTCTTCATAGGTCAAGTTTTCTTCAATATTCGCTATTCCCATAGGTACAATGGAATTAGATCACCCACACTTTTTTTCAACATAGACACGTGAAACACTGGATGAACCATGGTCATTTCCAATGGTAATTCCAACTCATATGCAACCTTACCAACACGTCTCATGATTCTATAAGGCCCTACATACCTGGGGCTCAATTTCCCTTTCTTACCAAATCGAACCACACCTTTCATGGTGAAACCTTCAGATATACCCAATCGTCCATATTAAACTCAAGCTCCCTTCTTCTAGTGTCAAAATAGGACTTTTGACGACTTTGAGCCATCTTCAACCTTTCTCTAATGATCTTCACCTTCTCTAAAGCATCAAGTACCGAATCGGGGCCCAACAAGGTCATCTCGCCTACTTCAAACCAACCAACCGGTGATCTACATCGTCTCCCATACAAAGCCTCAAACAGCACCATCTCAATACTTGAGTGGTAACTATTATTATAGGCAAACTCGATGAGCGGTAGATGATCATCCCAATTTCCTTTAAACTCCAACACACAAGCCCTTAACATATCCTCTAGTGTTTGAATCGTCCTTTCAGCTTGCCCATTCGGTTGAGGATGGAATGATGTGCTCAACTTTACCTTAGTACCAAGGCTCTTTTGAAATGATCTCTAGAAGTGGGAAGTGAATTGGGTACCACGATCCTAAATAATGGATAACGGCACACCATGCAACCTCACCAACTCCCGAATATACAACTTGGCATAGTCTTCGGCACTATAGGAAGTTTTAACCGGTAGGAAGTGAGCTGACTTAGTCATTCTATCAACAATTACCCAAATCTTATCATGACGCTTTAGGGTATGAGGCAAACCCACTACAAAATCCATATTCACATCTTCCCACTTCTAAGTTGGGATTTCAATGTCTTGGGCTAGGCCACCCGGCCTTTGATATTCGGCCTTCACTTGTTGGCAATTCGTACATTCGGACACAAACCTTGCCTATCCCTCAACATTTGAAGTACAACTCTTAAGTGATTTTTATGTTCTTCCTCACCCCGAGAGTAAATCAAAATATCATCAATAAAGACCACCACAAAGGTATCAAGATAAGGTTTGAACACCTATTTATCAAGTCCATGAACACCACCGGTGCATTCGTTAACCCAAAACTCATCACCACAAACTCAAAGTGACCATACCTTATTCGGAAGGCCATTTTGGGAATGTCACACTCCCTCACCCGTAGTTGGTGATAGCCGGACCGAAGGTCAATCTTGGAGAAGTGACTTGCCCCTTGCAGTTGATCAAACAAGTCATCTATTCTAGGGAGTGGGTACTTGTTTTTAATGGTCACCTTATTTAATTGCCGGTAGTCTATGCATATTCGAAGTGACCCATCCTTCTTTCTCACAAATAACACTGGAGCACCCCATGGAGAAATACTTGGTCTTATGAACCCCTTGTCTAACAAGTCCTTTAATTGTTCCTTCAACTCTTTCAATTCTGCTGGGGCCATACGGTAAGGAAAAATAGAGATAGGTTGGGTATCAGGGAGGAGATCAATACCAAAATCAACTTCCCTTTCGAGAGGGACACTGGGAAGGTCATTGGGAAAGACATCGGGGAATTCATTGACTATAGGAACTGACTCAAGAGGAGGACTTTTGGAGTTGACATCCCTAACCCTCACAATGTGGTAAATACAACCCTTAGAAATTATTTTGTGGGCCTTAAGATAAGAAATAAACTTACCCTTCACCACTGAATTACGACCCTCACATTCAATAATAGGCTCATTTGGAAATTGTAACTTGACTCAATGAGTCCTACAATCTATGGAAGCATAAATGCATGTAACCAATCCATCCCAAGAATAACATCAAAATCTATCATGTCAAGTTCAACAAGATCACAAGGAATAACTTTGTGCAAGATAGACACAAGGCAACCCCTATAGACCTTTCTAGCAATAACTGACTCACCAACGGGGGTAGACACCAAATAGGGCTTTAATAACATTTCAGGTAAAACATCAAATCTATTAGCAAGGAATGGAGTAACAAAAGATAAATTTGCACCCGGATCTAATAGTGCATACACATCAAAAGAAAAGACCTTTAACATACCGGTAATGACATTGGGTGCATCCTCAACCTCTTGTCTCCCATGCAAGGCGTAAAAGCGGTTGGTGCGTTGGACACCTCCTTGGACTTGTTGACTAAGAGAAATTTGGCCTTGAGTCCTACCACCACCATCTCTACAATCCTTAGCATAGTGGCCCAGCTTGCCACACTTAAAGCATGTATTGGAGCTAGCTAAGCATTCCCCTTTGTGAGTCCTTCCACACTTCTTGCAAGCGGGGAAAGTTTGAGTAGTAACATTCTCTCTTGGAATTATTGGTTTACCACTCTTGTCCTTGTTGAACCTTGGAGGAGGAGTATTGGTGGAACCTTGTCCCACAAATCGTTGCCTACCTTGGCCTTTGCCATTGTTACCATAATTGGACCTTTGAGGGTTAAACCCTCCACCATCCACTCTAGCCTTTTTGAACCCCCTTGATCTCTCTCTAAGCTTCTCTTCTTCAATTTGTTCTACGTAAGTCATTAACCAACCAACATGGCCATTTTTCACTTCTTGGACACCAAGCTTGAGATACTGGAAATAAACTTGCTCATCCTAGCTCTTGGGTCGGAGACCATGAAGGGAGAATACTTAGACAACTTAGTGAATTTGAGACCATACTCCCTCACGCTTATACTCCCTTGATGGAGGTTGATGAACTCTTGGATTTTGGCCTCCCTTAGCTCCAATGGGAATAAGCGGTCTAGGAAGGCACCTTTGAACTCTTCCCATCCTATCGACCCTATTTCTTCATCCTTCTCAATAACCCATTGTTCATACCACACTCGATCCACACCTTTGAGTTGATAGGCTACTAGCTCAGCCTTCTCATTTGGTGGCACACCCATGATAGCCACAATCCGATACACCTCATTAATGAACTTCATAGGATCCTCATCTAGCTTAAAACCAACGAACTCAGGCGGATTCATCCTTTGGAAATCCCGAATCCTAGAGGCTGGATTTTGCATTTGGGGAGGAGGAACACCCAGATTCCTTTGGTTAGCTATGAATTGATCTAACAAAGTAATAACACTATGAATCTCGGCATGGGTTACCCTGTCCTCATAATGTTGGGCATTAGGAATCGGAGGAGTTTGGTCCTCATCATCAACCCTTGCTCTTCGAGGTGCTCTTCCTCGAGTTATTATCTAGAGAACACAAAATGGGTCGTTAGTTAAAAGAAAACTTAGGACAAACTAAGGCACGACATGAATTTGAAAGAAGTGAAAATTTTCCTAAATACCTCATAGTCTCCTCTTGATAATTGTGGCGCACTTCACAACCATGAACAAGACCCTATTCGACACGGTATGTTGGACTCCAAGGACCATTCAAAGCCTCGGGCTCTGATAGCATTTTGTCACGACCCAAGCCTAGGGCCTAGACGTGACATGGCGAATGAGGAACCCGGAAGTACCTCAAATAAGCCTTTTAACATTCTTTTAGCCTTACATAGGTAATAATGATAAATAAATAAGCGGATATACAAGTGAAAATCATAACAGTAAATCTTCAACTTACATATGTCCAATAATACCTCTAACTATTAGATTTAACGGGGCTAAGACAAGTTCCTAGCTCACCCTCAATCATAATAGAAGAAATGTCATAGTAAAATATCTTAGCATATCATAAGCTAGAAAGATAAAGGAGTATTATTCCCAGAACATGGGAACTCACCAAAAATAGTCTTCAATGAAATCTCAACTAGCCACGTGGAGTAGAACGGGGAGGAGCACTGGTCCCTACATGGTGATATCATGTAGGCAAAAGAATATGCGTTAGTACTTTGAATATACTAAGTATGTAAGGATGCATGAACATTGAGGAAACATTATAACATTTATGTAATATGAAACATAATATAATACATGCATAATAAATCATATAGATATCCTTTAAAACATTTATTTTGTGGGAAAATAACCATAACCGACATTTAAGACCATGCGAGCTATTACATGGAATCCAACATAACCCCCTATGTTGGCCGGGGAGACTACTTGCCAGGTAGAACTCCGTCAACTTCATTTATTTCTTTAAATTTACTTTAAGGGCTATTTATGGATCCATTAGCCTAAGCCTACAAGGGCTCCTATGTTGGCACATAGTTAATGAGACAAGGGGTTGCTACTAGGATTCTCTTACCGAATCCCACTTCAATGCCTCATTCAGTGCTAAGTCAATCCTACGGAATAGTTTAATACTTCAAAACATTCATAGCATATAACTTGAGAATTCAAATATCATATTCGGTAGAATAGCTTGTTAAAACATTTAATAATTCAAATATGCA